>NW_026605748.1:0-30077 GCF_945859685.1 Eupeodes corollae | reverse complement strand
GCAATAAATGAAAGAGAATATGATCTTATTTTAAAATATTATATGAGTTTTTGGAAATTCTAAAATTCATATAATTGACTTTTTAATATGATTATATTTTCTTTTTTAAGTTTAAGAATTTATTTATTTTATTAGTTAATTAATTAATTAATTTATTTATATGAATGTAATTAATTAATTAATTGATTAATTAATCTATTTATTTATTTATTTAATTATTTATTTATTTATTTTATGTGGTTTGGTAATATATTTGTTTGATTTCAGTTTATATTTCTGAAATCAAACAAATAAATTACTAAACCACTGTCACTCACACTGTGTTCAGTAACCCAAATATGACAAATGTCAAAAGTGACAGATGCCAAAAGTGAAAGATGTCAAAATTGACAGATTACCAAAGAGACAGATGTCAAAAGTGACACATGTCAAAAGTGACAGTTGATAAAATTGAAAGATGAATAAAGTTACAGATGTCAACAGTGACACATGTCAAAAGTGACACATGTCGAAGGTGACAGATGCTAAAAGTAACAAATGTCAAAAGTGACCAATTTCAAAATTATTAGATGTCAAAAGTGACAGATGTCAATATAATAGGTAACAAAAGTGACAGATTTGAAAAGTGAAATATGTTTAAAGATTTAAAAATACTTTGCTTAATCCACTGTTCATTATTTTAAAATTGAAAATGTTGTAGGCCTTGAAATCCATATAAGTTTATAAATACAACCATCGATCTCAAAAATTTCATTGCCAAAAAGTTTCGATAGTAACAACATTAAATTTGAAATTAAAAAATAAAGATGATTTCCTACCTATTAAGAAATTTATTAAAAAATTTGAGCAAAATTAGCTTAAGTAGAAAAAATGAGAGAGAGGAAATGGCAATAAATGAAAGAGAATATGATCTTATTTTAAAATATTATATGAGTTTTTGGAAATTCTAAAATTCATATAATTGACTTTTTAATATGATTATATTTTCTTTTTAAAGTTTAAGAATTTATATATTTTATTAGTTAATTAATTAATTAATTTATTTATTTATTATGAATGTAATTAATTAATTAATTGATTAATGAATCTATTTATTTAATTATTTATTTATTTATTTTATGTGGTATGGTAATTTATTTGTTTGATTTCAGTTTATATTTCTTAAATCAAACAAATAAATTACCAAACCACTGTCACTCACACTGTGTTCAGTAACCCAAATATGACAAATGTCAAAAGTGACAGATGCCAAAAGTGAAAGATGTCAAAATTGACAGGTTACCAAAGAGACAGATGTCAAAAGTGACACATGTCAAAAGTGACAGTTGACAAAATTGAAAGATGAATAAAGTTACTGATGTCAACAGTGACACATGTCAAAAGTGACACATGTCGAAGGTGACAGATGCTAAAAGTAACAAATGTCAAAAGTGACACATTTCAAAATTATTAGATGTCAAAAGTGACAGATGTCAATAGGATAGGTAACAAAAGTGACAGATTTGAAAAGTGAAATATGTTTAAAGATTTAAAAATACTTTGCTTAATCCACTGTTCATTATTTTAAAATTGAAAATTGTAGTAGGCCTTGAAATCCATATAAGTTTATAAATACAACCATCGATCTCAAAAATTTCATTGCCAAAAAGTTTCGATAGTAACAACATTAAATTTGAAATTAAAAAATAAAGATGATTTCCTACCTATTAAGAAATTTATTAAAAAATTTGAGCAAAATTAGCTTAAGTAGAAAAAATGAGAGAGAGGAAATGGCAATTAATGAAAGAGAATATGATCTTATTTTAAAATATTATATGAGTTTTTGGAAATTCTAAAATTCATATAATTGACTTTTTAATATGATTATATTTTCTTTTTAAAGTTTAAGAATTTATTTATTTTATTAGTTAATTATTTAATTTATTTATTTATTATGAATGTAATTAATTGATTAATTAATCTATTTATTTATTTATTTAATTATTTATTTATTTATTTATTTTATGTGGTTTGGTAATTTATTTGTTTGATTTCAGTTTATATTTTTTAAATCAAACAAATAAATTACTAAACCACTGTCACTCACACTGTGTTCAGTAACCCAAATATGACAAATGTCAAAAGTGACAGATGCCAAAAGTGAAAGATGTCAAAATTGACAGATTACCAAAGAGACAGATGTCAAAAGTGACACATGTCAAAAGTGACAGTTGACAAAATTGAAAGATGAATAAAGTTACAGATGTCAACAGTGACACATGTCAAAAGTGACACATGTCGAAGGTGACAGATGCTAAAAGTAACAAATGTCAAAAGTGACCAATTTCAAAATTATTAGATGTCAAAAGTGACAGATGTCAATAGGATACGTAACAAAAGTGACAACTTTTGAAAAGTGAAATATGTTTAAAGATTTAAAAATATTTTGCTTAATCCACTGTTCATTATTTTAAAATTGGAAATTGTAGTAGGCCTTGAAATCCATATAAGTTTATAAATACAACCATCGATCTCAAAAATTTCATTGCCAAAAAGTTTCGATAGTAACAACATTAAATTTGAAATTAAAAAATAAAGATGATTTCCTACCTATTAAGAAATTTATTAAAAAATTTGAGCAAAATTAGCTTAAGTAGAAAAAATGAGAGAGAGGAAATGGCAATAAATGAAAGAGAATATGATCTTATTTTAAAATATTATATGAGTTTTTGGAAATTCTAAAATTCATATAATTGACTTTTTAATATGATTATATTTTCTTTTTAAAGTTTAAGAATTTATTTATTTTATTAGTTAATTATTTAATTTATTTATTTATTATGAATAAAATTAATTGATTAATTAATCTATTTATTTATTTAATTATTTATTTATTTATTTATTTATTTATTTTATGTGGTTTGGTAATTTATTTGTTTGATTTCAGTTTATATTTCTGAAATCAAACAAATAAATTACCAAACCACTGTCACTCACACTGTGTTCAGTAACCCAAATATGACAAATGTCAAAAGTGACAGATGCCAAAAGTGACAGATGCCAAAAGTGACAGATGACAAAATCGACAGATGAATAAACTTACAGATGTCAAAAGTGACACATGTCAAAAGTGACAGATGACAAAAGTAGCATTTGTCAAAGGTAAAAGTAACAAATTTCAAATTTGACATGTCAGTTCGATTTTCCTCAAAATTTTACTAAATGTTGACAACCATATTTCTTAAAAGAAATAAAAGAAGTCTTAAAAGATATTTGAGTCGAAAATCTATTTCTACCAACTTTTATTAAATTTTGTTTGTCAATTCAATTTTTCACAACTTTTACGATTGTTGAAAATAATATTTTTTATAAGTTAGTTGGTAGCCATGATCTCAAATTTATGAAAAGATATTCGAGTCGATAATCAATTTTTACAAACTTTGAATAATGTTTTTCTTTGGTCTTATTTTTTTATAAAAAAAACTGTTAATTCAATTTTTCTCAAAATTTTACCAGATGTTAAAAACATTATTTTTCGTTGTACAAAATTGTTTTGGAGATAAAGTCATTTTTTCTTTTCAGTTTTTTGATGTATAAAAAAAAACGTTAATTGGATTTTTTTCCAAAAATATATTTGTTTCGTAGCACGTTACCATTTATAATATAAAATTTAATTTCGATCGCCTTATTGGTTCGTGAGATATTAAGGGTTAATTAGTATGGTAAAAAAGCCACCCAATTAAGAGTCGTTTCTGCATCTTTCTGCATAATTATCTGCATAACAAAATTTATTTGAAGTCGATATCTCTTCTGTTTCTTGAGCTATGGACAACGAAAAAAAACGTCGCACGCACGCACAGACATCTTTCGAAAAATCTTTTATTTCAACTCTAGGGACCTTGAAACGTCGAGAAAAGTCAAAAATTTTACAAATCGGACCCATTACAATTACATCCTATGTGAAGTTAATAATGAATATAATTAAAAGTCTTAGAAATATGGATTTTTTAAAGATCATTTTTTAAAGGTTTAAAAAACGTAATGTACTGACAAATAGTTTTATATTTTCAATATTATTTAAGAAAGGCGATGCAAGCTTACCTGAGAATTAAAGAAGTGTTTCAATATTAAATTCCATTAGAAAAGTATTTGCTAGAATCCTATACAAAAGAGTTATCAATTGGGTAGAATTAAAGAATCGCTTAAGTATGCTTCAAGCTGGTTTTCGTCAGGGCTTTTCAACGGTTGACCATGTTTTTGCCTTATCGAGTATTGCTAACAAATTAATCCAAAAAAAAAGAAAATGTATGCTTGTTTTATCGACTCAAAAGCTACATTTGATACCATCAATCTACAAGCTCTCATTTACAAAATGGCCTCACTTGTTATATCTAAAAATGTCTAAATATCTACGAAAAAATTTGTATGTAAAACTTATGCTACAGTTTGAGATGGGGCCGAGGTATCAAATTGGTTTCAAACGACTGCAGGTGTTCCCCAAGGATGTATTGTCAGTCCAATCTTGTTTTCCCTCTACATTGATGATATTTCAGATAATTTACCCGGTGGAGTTTGTTTTTCAGATATTCGTATAAAAGTGCCTCTTTTCGCCGATGACTTGGTTTCGTCATGCTTGAGGATAACCCATCTTCTCTTCAACAATAGGGTCCAAACGTACGCAATATCTGGGATCTTAAAATAAACTCAGAGTAGACAAAGATAATGGTATTTGAGGCACGGAGTTGTAGAAGGTTGAGAGAAGAAAGGTGGCTCCTTAACAACCAATCTATTGAAATAGTACCGGAATTCAAATATCTAGGAGTGTTGATGTCTGCTAACGGTAGCTTCAATAAAAAAAGTTCAGCGTTAGAGTAAAGAAGGTAAAGTAGCGCTCAACATAATGTTGCCAACTTTCAACCTAAACATAAACATATAAAGGGTGATTTTTTGAGGTTAGAATTTTCATGCATTAGTATTTGACAGATCACGCGGGATTTCAGACATGGTGTCAAAGAGAAAGATGCTCAGTATGCTTTGACATTTCATCATGAATAGACTTACTAACGAGCAACATTGCAAATCATTGAATTTTATTACCAAAATCAGTGTTCGGTTCGAAATGTGTTTCGCGCTTTACGTCCGATTTATGGTCTACATAATCGACCAAGTGAGCAAACAATTAATGCGATTGTTTCCAAGTTTCGCACTCAGTTTACTTTATTGGACATTAAACCAACCACACGAATGCGTACAGTGCGTACAGAAGAGAATATTGCGTCTGTTTCTGAGAGTGTTGCTGAAGACCGTGAAATGTCGATTCGTCGCCGTTCGCAGCAATTGGGTTTGTGTTATTCGACCACATGGAAGATTTTACGCAAAGATCTTGGTGTAAAACCGTATAAAATACAGCTCGCGCAAGAACTGAAGCCGAACGATCTGCCACAACGTCGAATTTTCAGTGAATGGGCCCTAGAAAAGTTGGCAGAAAATCCGCTTTTTTATCGACAAATTTTGTTCAGCGATGAGGCTCATTTCTGGTTGAATGGCTACGTAAATAAGCAAAATTGCCGCATTTGGAGTGAAGAGCAATCAGAAGCCGTTCAAGAACTGCCCATGCATCCCGAAAAATGCACTGTTTGGTGTGGTTTGCGCGCTGGTGGAATCATTGGTCCGTATTTTTTCAAAGATACTGTTGGACGCAACGTTACGGTGAATGGCGATCGCTATCATTCAATGCTAACAAACTTTTCGTTGCCAAAAATTGAAGAAATGATCTTGGTTGACATGTGGTTTCAACAAGATGGCGCTACATGCCACACAGCTCGCGATTCTATGGCCATTTTGAGGGAAAACTTCGGAGAACAATTCATCTCAAGGAATGGACCGTTAAGTTGGCCACCAAGATCATGCGATTTGACGCCTTTAGACTATTTTTTGTGGGGCTACGTCAAGTCTAAAGTCTACACAAATAAGCCAGCAACTATTCCAGCTTTGGAAGACAACATTTCCGAAGAAATTCGGGCTATTCCGACCGAAATGCTCGAAAAAGTTACCCAAAATTGGACTTTCCGAATGGACTACCTAAGACGCAGCCGCGGTCAACATTTAAATGAAATTATCTTCAAAAAGTAAATGTCATAGACCAATCTAACGTTTCAAATAAAGGATCGATGAGATTTTGCAAATTTTATGCGTTTTTTTTTTTAAAAAGTTCTCAAGCTCTTAAAAAATCACTGTTTACTTACGAACTAACACCGAGTTTTCCAAGCAACCATTAATACTTGCTTGTCTTACGATATTCAAGTTTTTGGTCTCTCTCCTCTTTTTCAAAAGATTATTTCGCTTACCTAATACGACTCCAACCTTTGCAATTCATGTTGAGTCTGGAATTGCTCGGATTTTTATTAAAAATTTGAAATTGCATGCAGATTTTCTAACAAGAGCAATGAGTAACCCAAGTTCGAATCTTCACACATCTATCATTAAGGCTCTTTTGCGAACTGAAGCATCGTCATTTAAGGAAACTTTTTTTTATAATATACACGCACTCAAGGGGATATGAATACCTTTATCATGATTAATAACAGTGCGAGCAATTAAAAAAGGGTTATAGGATTAGAAAGGAGATATCGGTGCACATTGGTTTTGAATGTCTGCACATTGGTATAAGCGGGAAACATTGAGTCTGGTAAAGCATTCCAAATTCGTGTGGTTCGACTAAAGAAAGAATCTCTGTACTTTACAGAACGACCAAAATTGGGCTCAAGGGTAAACTGATGAGCATTCCTAGAAGAACGGGTATGATGGTTGAATTGTTTGAGGGAGGAATGGAGGAATAATGACAGGCATTAAACCTTACGACGGTGCTCGAGAGATACAAAAGCTTCAGTTAGACAACGGTCACCTATCATTTTTACAGCTCTCATTTGAATTCTGTTTCGGAGACTCAAGTAGGTTATAAAAGCACCTGCCTAGATATGGGAATTGTACTCGAGTTTGCGAATATAGGCTTTATAGATTATAGCCAACTCATTAGGGTTAAATAACTTCTTCATCTTCGGAGAAAACCTTAACATTTAGCAGCGGCGATGTCAAATATGTGATCATTCCACAACAATTGGTTTGTAATGCACATACCTAGGACTGAAAGCTGCTCGATGCAAGTACCACTCATGAATAGTGGCATTGGGAGAAGGTTCCGCTTTTGTGAAAGTAGACGGCATTGAGTTTTCGAAGCATTAAATTGTACACGGTTTTTGATTCCCCATTGGACAATGCTGTCAAGATTCGCATTTATTGAGCATATCAAACGCTGCCGTTGGTAGTCCACATCCGAAGAACAATGATCAGAATCTAAAAACGAATATGAGTGTACTGTCATCAGCGAAACAATTAAGTGGGTTAGAAGATTCAGACAAAAGATCATTTATAAAAATAAGGAAAAGTATCGGAAACAAAACGGAGCCCTGGGGCACACCAGCATTTATTTTGTGGATATCAGATTTGAACAAGTCCAATACTACTTACACTGAACGATCCGAAAGGTAATTTAGAACCCAATGAAGAAGGGATTCATCAATACCAAATGCACAAATTTTTGATAAGAGAGCTTGGTGCCAAACTCTATCAAATGCCTATGAGATATCAAGTCCAATAATTTTACTTTCTTCAAAACAATGTAAAGGTTTGTTCCACTATTCGGTGAGATAAACCATGAGATCACCAGTGGATGTATTGCAACAAAAGCCGTACTGCCGGTCATTAAGAAGCTTCCGTTCTTCAAGATATTTCTTAAACTGAAAATGTATCAACGTTTTCATGACCTTGGAAAGAAGGGACGTAAGTAATCATATCTGCAATTGGACGATAGTTAGATAATGAGGAGGATTCTCCTTTTTTAGGGGCAGGCTGGAAAAATGCAGTTTTCACAATAGTGGGGATACTTTCCGGGCCAGCGGATTTGTGAATGTCAAGATTTTTAAGTACTCTAGTTACTGAACTAGTGCAAAAGAAGATTCGTCCCATAGAATTGTTTACGCTTTCAAGAAGAGGTGGAGTCATGTAACTCATTGGCAGCATCAAATTAACAGCAAACTGTGCAGCAAGCAAATTGGCTTTATCAATGGAGCTTACGTATTAAGTGTCATTGGAAACGAGCTTAGGAACTGACGATGAGCATTGGGGCATTGTAGTATTTTTTTCCGTAATTTCTGATCATGCAAACATTTAATGCGTCGTATGTCCGTTACAGGTCTTTCTAGCTTGTTTGACCTTATTCTGGTTTTCCTTAGTTGGGTTGGCTTTGTTATTCCGGAAACTTACATTTTTGGTCCTAATAACCTCTTTACTGCTCGAATCAAGCCATGAATTTTCTTTGGGTTTGATAGATTTTACTCTATTGGGGATAAAATTTCTCATTCCACAAAGAATCAAGTTTGTAATCATATCTGCACTGGAGTCCACGTCACTATCGAGGAAGCATAGTGACGGTCCCAGTTGGTTTTCTCATATTGCCAAACGGTTCTCGTAGGTGTTTTAACATTAACTGGGGTTTTTTGGCATAAGAAATTTGCAGATATGATACACTGACAGTATGTTTATTAGGACCAGAAGTAAGAAACAGGTCTAGAGTGTTGGCGGATTGACCTGCAACGTCAGAAATCCTAGTTAGCACAGCCACGAAGAATTAAAATCACCCATAACAACGATCTCACTGTAGGGAAAATGGGATACAATTCCCTGGATAGAGTCGGACAGCGCATCGAATTCGATAGAAATTTATAAAAATCTAAGCCACTCTTTATATACTACTGCGACAAATTATTTCAATAATAGACTTTCTTCGAGAGCTAGAGGTACAATTTTCAGACCAAGGATTGAAATATTGAACTTGAATTATATTCCAAATCAGTCAGATTAACCTCTCCTTTGCAATTATTGTAACAGAAATGAGCGTGACGATATTTACCATTGCATAGCTATTTTTCCGATACTACAAGAAATTCGAAGGCTCTATTTCCAACATAGTGTCCTCTCTAGAGAACAAATGTTTGGTGTAATGAACGGATCCGTTGGGTGGACAAATCTCTTTATGTTATGTGACCATGCTTTAAATTATCAAAGAAGCTTTTCAACCTTTTATTAAATTTCCAATAGGAAGTTATTGTAATGAGTCCGATTTGTCAAGTTGAAAATTTTGACATTTCTCGACATTTTAAGGTCCCTAGAGTCGAAATAAGATGTTCAAATGGTAGACATGTGCATTCAAGAGGATACAAGCGTCCACAGGTTTTTCTCAAAACCCACCTCTGTCTATCAACTCCTACTCTCACCTCCCCGTGATGAACATCGGGTGCCTAGTACCTCAACTGGAGATTGGGTTCCAACCCCAGTGGAAAGTTGTTGGGGGCAGCAAACGAGAGAGGGGGAGAAGGTGTTTCCACTAAGGCACCTCTCCTTATCCAGGCGGCAGCGGACGAATTCTCGAGATAGAATCCACGGTGGCGTCTACAGTTCCAGTAAGGTTGAACTACTTAGTGAACACCTTATAGGGATTCTTCGACATATTCGGAGCCCAGGCCTGTAAGGAGCGGTTTATCCGGCTCCCCTTCCTTGGAGTTATACTAAGGATCTGGCCCAGGTTGGGGGTTGTGCCGTCGGGGTGACTTCCTGGCCACGTAAAAATACCTTAAGTTTCGAAGCACCAACAAGCCTCGGATACGGACGGATTCACTGTTGACAACCCACGCAAACGAAATAAGGACAACGAACTTCGGATATGTACGTGGAATGTTAGGTCCCTTAACAGACCACGTGCAGCCGAACAATTATCGGAAGCCCTAAACTGCTGCAAGGCAGATATTACAGCCATCCAAGAAGTGCGATGGGATGGACCGGGCAAACGCAAACTAAAAGACTGCGATATCTACTATGGCGACTGGTACCGAGAACAAAGACAGCGTCTATTTGGGTGTGGATTTGTTGTTGGAACTAGGCTCAGGAAAAAAGTCTTGAGTTTCAACAGTGTGAGCGAGCGCATCACGACAATCCTCATCAAGGCTGAATTCGCCAACATAAGCCTAATATGCGCGCATGCCCCAACAGAGGAGAAAGATGAAGACACCAAAGACATATTCTTCGAGCTCTTGGACAAGACATATGAGCAGTGCCCTGGGTATGACATTAAAATTGTCTTAGGAGATTTTAATGCCAAGCTAGGAAGAGAAGACATCTTTGGTGGCATAATCGGGAGATACAGCCTGCACGACACTACCTCCGACAACGGATTCAGGCTGGTCGATTTCGTTGCGTGGCGAGACGTTCTGGTAGCTAGTACGCAGTTCACGCATCTCAATATCCACAAGGGGACATGGAAATCTCCTGATCAATCAACCGTCAACCAGATTGACCACATTGCGATCGACGCACGACACTTCTCCAGTATACAGGATATCCGAACATTCCGAGATTCCAACATTGACTCGGACCACTACCTCGTTGTATCCAAGGTACGGCTACGAATATCCCGATCCAAGCCAAAACAAGGAAGTACTGTGAGAAGATTCGACGTTAGACGGCTACAATCGCAAGAGACTGCCATGTCCTTTTCCGATCGAGTCTCTAATAACCTCCTAAGGAGTCCTATGCTTCGTGCATTAAGCATTGAAAACCAGTGGCAACATTGAATTGCAGCCACCAGAGATGGCGCCTCTGAAGTGCTAAGTTTCACACGGCCACCACAGCGAAATCCCTGGTTTGACGACGAATGCCGGCAAGCACACGCAGCGAAACAAGAGGCATACAAAACAGCGCTGCACAAAAGGACTAGAGCTGCTCGCGAGCTCTACGAGCAGAAGAGGAGAGAGGAACACCGGCTTCTTAGATGGAAAAAAAGAGAGCATGAGCAGCGCGCGATCGAGGAGATAGAGGGATGTCACAACAGAAATGAGGTTCGTAAATTTTACCAAAAGGTAAAAAAAACCTCCCAAGGGTACCAGCCACGAACCGAAGCCTGTAAAGACGATCAGGGGAACATCGTAGTAGAACCGCAGTCGATGCTGAGAATATGGAAAGACCACTTCTCCAAATTATATAACGGCGATGACGAACCGAATTCCGCTGTAAGGGAGATAGAACCACTCAACCTCGGCGACGCAGATCAACAATTCCGCCTACCCGACCTTGACGAAGTGAAGATAGCTATATCTGAACTTAAGTCAAACAAAGCTGCTGGATCTGACGGCATCGCTGCCGAACTATTCAAAGCAGCAGGCGATGACTTGGTACGGAGCATGCACCAACTCATCTGCAAAATATGGTCGGAAGAAAGCATGCCCGATGAGTGGAATCTCAGCATAGTGTGCCCGATACATAAGAAAGGAGACCCTCTAAACTGCGCCAACTACAGAGGCATTAGTCTCCTTAACATTGCGTATAAGATCCTCTCTGCCGTATTATGTGAACGTCTGAAGCCATTCGTCAACAACCTGATTGGTCCTTATCAGTGTAGCTTCAGACCAGGAAAGTCCACTATCGACCAAATATTCACACTACGGCAGATCTTGGAAAAAACCCAGGAGCTTCAAATCGATACCCACCATCTCTTTATGGATTTTAAAGCCGCGTATGACAGCATCCATAGGGAAGAGCTCTACCGACTACCGAGCAATGTCTAGTTTTGGCATCCCTGTCAAACTTATCCGTTTGTGCAGAATGACGATGGAGACGCTGCTTTATCAAGGTCGGAAAAGATTTTACCGATGCATTTGATGTCAAAAAAGGTTTTAGACAAGGCGATGCACTGTCATGCGACTTCTTCAACACTAGAGGCACAATCTTCCAAAGGTCCATCCAATTACTCGGATACGCAGATAATATTGACATAATTATAAGATCAAAGCGTGATGTCAGTGGATCGTTTTTGAGCATTGCGACGGAAGCGAAGAAGATGGGTTTAGTGGTCAATGAGGGCAAGACCAAGTATATGCTGTCATCAAAAAAGGACACTGAACGACGACTTCTTGGACAAAAGTCACCATGGACAGCTATAACTTTGAGGAAGTTAAGGACTTTGTCTACTTAGGCACTGCTATTAATACAGGCAACAACACCAGCGCAGAAAAAAAAATTAAAAATAACTCTTGCAAATCGCTGCTTCTTTGGACTTAGAAGGCGATTGAGAAGTAAAGTCCTCTCTCGAGCATCTAAAACCACCATCTATAAGACACTCATCATCCCGGTTCTCATTTTTGGCGCTGAGGCCTGGACCCTGTCAAAAAAAGATGAGAGCGTCCTAGGATGCTTCGAGAGAAAAATTCTTCGGGTGATTTTTGGTCTCTTTCGCATAGATGGAGAATGGAGGAGAAGATATAACGACGAACTGTACGGGCTGTACAGCGACACTGACCTAGTTAGCAGAATGTAGAGCGGATGGACATCAACGCTCCAGCCCGGATGGTCTTCGAATCCAATCCCGAGGGACGGCGCAGTAGAGGAAGACCGCGACTCAGGTGGCGCACGCAGGTGGGAGAGGACCTCAACCAACTTGGCGTGCGAAACTGGAGGCAGCTAGCTAGGGACTGAACTGGCTGGAGACGCTTGTTGGTTGAGGCCCAGGTCCGCCCCGGACTGTAGCGTCACCTTAAGTAAGTAAGTAAGTAAGAGTCAAAACGTGTACGTATGTTCGTATATCCGTACGTTCGCGACGTTTTTTCGTTGTATATAGCTCAAGAACCAGAAGAGATATCGATTTCAAATAAAATTTGTTATACAGATAATAAGACAGAAAGATGCAGAAATGGATCTCAAGAAAATTGCGTGAGCAGTTTTAAAAAGAGGTGGAAATTTTGTTTTACCCTAAGTATCTTACGAACTAAAAACCCTAGAGACTTGAATTAAATTTGATATAATATATTGTTACGTAATAATAAACAAATATATTTTTTGAAAAAAAGCAATTAACGTTTTTTTTATAAATTAAACAAACTAAAAAAATTGTTCACCTCGAAAATTTTGAGAATACAAATATTGTCATCAATATTGGGTCATATTTTGAGAAAAATCGAATTGACATTTTTTTTACAAAAAATAAAAACCTAAACAATAAAATTAATAAAAGTTGATAAAAATATCTTTCAAAAAATTGAGATATTGGCTTTAAACTTCTTTTATCTTTTAAAAAATATTATTGTCAGTAAAATTTTGAAAAAAAATATAGTTTACAGTTTTTTTTTACAAAAAATAAAAACCTTATACTAAAACTTGGTAAAAATTTACTTACGACTCAAAAAGCTTTAAAAAAGTAACAATATTGCCTTCAAACTCTTTTTATTTCACAGAAAACATTGTTTCTGATATTCAGTATTTTTTTTTTATAAAAATCCAACAATCTATTTTTTGATAAAAAATAAAATCTGCAAAAAATAGTACGCAAATTTGGTAAAAACTGATGTTCGGTTCTTGAGATCTCTTAAATTAATTTCATTCATCCCATTTGTAAGAATTTAAGAAATTCTACTAAAATTCTTAAAAAATCGTTTTCGACTAAAAATCTATTTAACAAAACTAGATTTTCAAACTAAACTATTTTTTCTAGATATGAAAAATATTGGTTTGGTAATTTTAAATTTTTTAAGAATAATTTAACTGACTACTTTTGTAACCCAACACGAAAACCTACAAACTTTTAAGCAAGACAAATCGACAGACGGGATGGGAAGGTATCAGTGTGGGTCGCATCCCATCCACTTTTTTTTCTAAATATATTGGAAATATTTCAAGGTTGAATAAGCGACACTTTAAAGTTGTCCAAAAGAAATACACGAAAAAGACCTCAAATTTCATTTTAAACTTTAACGAACAATCTGATTAAAATGTCAAAATTTAAAATTGAACAATAAAAAAATTGAAACCTCAACACAAAGGAAATCTTTCTCATAATCCGGCATTTATATCCCTTTCAGATGTCCCTTAGATTTAAATTGCCCAAAATGTTTTCCTTTATGTAGATATTCCAAATCAAAACAATAAATGAATTTAAAATCAGAAAGGAATCACAGGTGTGCCGCTGTCACACATTTATCTTATTCGTCTAATCCTTATGACAAGCCAAAGTTAACCCATATATAAAAAAAGAGAAAGAAAAAAAAAAACTCACAAAGGACGACAAAGGACACACATGCACAAAACCATTTATCTGCAACAAAAGAGACAAAAAGGACATAAGAATATACCAAACCACCACCATTCCACCGCTAAGGACGACCGACGACGACGATCAACCAGTTATCATAATAATCCTTTCAGATTCTTTTATTTTTTGTTTGTGTTGTTCTTGGTCCCCCTTTTGGCCATATTCCTCTGTATTAGGTTTAGTTGTAGAAATAGATTTAATATTTTGATTTCATATTCTACCTCTACTTCTGCCTTGTTGTATAGGGAACATGTTTATCCTTCGGGATCCTGTGTATAGTTTTTCCTTTCACAGAACACCGAAAGGAGCACAGAAAAAGAATAAAATGAAATGTCATATCGTAGGCAAGCAATCTCTCTCTCTCTCCACCTCAAATGATTACCATAAAGGACGTTACTCAACCGTAAGAGCAGTAATTCCATTTTAGGGACACACCGGATTTATACCCTTTACCTTAATTTTATACTCCTTTTTCCTCTTGCCCGATGTGACTGGTTCTAGTTTTCTAATCATATCTACATATATATGTATGTTCTGTCTTCTCGTCTGGTATGTATATAAATCCATATGGACAAACTATACTTAAACCCGATAGAGCAGTAGCAGCATCAGTTTTCCCTGGGTTCAGTTTCAGTGTGAAGCAAGCTGGCAAGCTCTAGCTGAAAGCTGACTGACTTGACAGAAAGTTGAGTGGGCATGATAAGAGGAAATTCCTTATACACCTCTAACTCTACCAAAAAGGATTCTGTACAAGGATCATACACGATAGAAGACTACGAGCATAAATAAGATAGAGGAATTCCTTTCTTGTTGGTCTATGATGGTATGTATTTTGCCTCAAGTGACACCGGAGAAGAAATCATCAATCTTGTGGTTTAAATTGGGTATTTGGATAAGTCAGACATTTTTGAGTCCTTTCTTTGCGTTTGTGTTGTTCTTGTGTTTTTATTTTTCTTTGGGGGTAAATCTACCAAATGCCTGATGACCACCTCTTCCGGCTTTTGTGTGGAACTTTATACATTTAAGTTAAATCCACAAGTCGGTCTGGAAGAAGAGTTTGAATAGAGTATGAGTTCTGGTTCTGGGAGCTGTCACAAGCATTTCTTAGAGAGACAGGACTCAAGTAACCGACAAAAGGGTATTTTGAATTTCTTGTCACTTTTTCAGCTTTTTGTTTTGTTTTTGGGATTTTTAACTGATTGTAGCTTTGGCCTTGAGGCTAATTAAAGAGCAAATCGATTCATAAAACAAACTTGATGGAACTTTTTGAAGTGCTCGATTAAGAGCTATGAACGATAGGATCTAAGGATGAAGATTATATGACGTATAAAAAGCCTTCAGGTCACCTTTTGGAAAAGAAAAGTTTTATGATGAGAAAATGTTTCAATCAGAAAAGTTTTACAGAAATTTCAAACTTTTTTTTTTTTTTAATTAAATATAAAACTATTAATTTTACTCTGAGATTCTTGAAGAGAGATGCCGAGTCAGGAGCTGGATTGAAACAAGCTCCTCAAGAAGCAATTTGCCTACACCTTGGTTAAGTATACAGCCCCATCAGCAACCCCAAAATAGAAACAATTGCTTTGACTTAATTTGATTGCTCAGGTGGGATTAATGAGATGGCCACAAATTGATTGTGTGTTTTGGTTCCCATAATATTCTGTGTGTGTTTCTGTGTACACTGAGGTCACACTTTAGCTAGAGTCCTCGACAAAATGTCATTAGTTTGTTGATTACTTACCACTGGACAAAGTTTTGTGTATGTTTGGGGTTCCATGGATGATGATGATGATGAAAATAGATTGGAATTGATGGATATACCTTAGCTATCTCTGTAGTGGCTTTAAAATGTAGTATATATGGTTATGGAGTTTAGAGTATAACCAAAGCAGCCACTATCATCACCGTGGGGATACTTAATTTGAATGGTCATATACTCTAAGTTTGATTAATGCCAAGAGAATAATTTGATCATGAATTGGTGTTGGAATAGTTATGGGACAAATTTATGCAGACAAGGAACATGAATTATTATTTTTTAATGAAGAGTTTTCGTAACAAAAGTTTGTCAAATTAAAACATATGTAGATTTTATTTGTTGTTTTGTTTAAAAAAATAAGTTTTAAACAGCAATATTATAAAAATATGTCAATTTTATACATTTTATTGCCAATTCTTTAGGTGATCGATCCAATTTTTGATAACTCGATGCAACATCAGCCTAAAGCTTAGACTATATGTATATGGACTTGTGATATCGATTGTAGTAAAAAAAAGTATGACAACAAATAAAAAAACTAGTGACTAATATGGCAATTTTTGATCTTGTTGAACTTAGGAAACGTGCAACATTTAAGTTAAGTGCAATTCACTCTAAGACTTTATTTTAGCATCTAAGGATTTGATTATAATCTAAAATAGTGACAACTAAAACTTTTGAAATGTGTTCAGTGTTTTTACCTAAACGGGGCTGTTTCAGAATTAAAAAAGAGCCTGGGATGCGACCCACACCGATCACTTCCCATCCCCCTGTCGATTTGTCTTGCTTAAAAGTTTGTCTATATGTACTCGCATCAATTTTTACCAAATTTTCGAACTACTTTTTGTAGATTTTATTTTTTATGAAAAAACGGACTGTTGGATTTTTATATAAAAATTATTGAATATCGAAAACAATATTTTCTGTGAAATAAAATAAGTTTGAAGCCAATATTTTTAATTTTTGAAAAGCTATTTGAGCCGAAAGTAAATTTTTACAAAGTTTTAGTATTGTTTTTTTTTAGTGTTTTATTTTTTGTAAAAAAAATGTCAATTCGAATTTTTTTAAAAATTTTACCAAATGTTAAAAACAATATTTTTTAAACGATACAATTAGTTTAAAGCCAATATTTTAAATTTTTTAAGAGATATTTGAGTCGAAAATCAATTTATACCTGCTTTTACACATTTTTTTTTAAGTTTTTATTTTTTGTAAAAAAAAACGTCAATTCGATTTTCCTCAAAATTTGTCCTAATGTTGAAAACAATATTTTTTATAAGAAAAAATTAGTAAGAAGTTATTATCTCAATGAATTTAGAAGATATTTGAGTCGAAAATCATTTTTTAAAAACTTTTGTTATTTTTTTTTCGGTTTTTAATATTTTTTGTAAAAAGCTGTCAATTTGATTTTTTTCAAACTTTAATTGAATGTTGACAATCTATTTTTTAAAAGAAAAAATTAAATTAAAGCCAATATCTCAAAGTTTTGAAAAGATAATTGAGTCGAAAATCAATTTTTACCAACTTTAAGTAATGTTTTGTTTAGATTTTTATTTTTTTATAAAAAAAACTGTTAATTAGATTTTTCTCAAAATTTTATCAGATGTCAAAAACATTATTCTTCGTTGCACAAAATTGTTTTAGAGATGAACCACCACGCAATTTTCTTGAGAGCCCTTTTTACATCTTTCTGCCTTATTATCTGTATAACAAAACTTATTTGAAGTTGATATCTCTTCTGGTTCTTGATCTATGGAGAACGAAAAAACGTCGCGAACGTACGGACGTACGAACGTACGTACACACGCACGCACAGACATCTTTCTAAAAGTCTTTTATTTCGACTCTAGGGACTTTGAAACGTCGAGAAATGTCAAAATTTTCAATTTGAACCATTACAATAACTTCCTATGGGAAGTTAAAAAGATCATCTTTCATTTTAACAATTTTCTTACGATTCGATAACTATGATTCCAAAACCACGTTTAAATACCAAAAAAACTTTAAATACCATTGTCATAAACTTTCTCACGTGGCATGATGGTTAGTGCGTTGGACTGTAAAAAAACAAAAAAAAAAAAAAGGATCTTGATATTAGTTTTTTTCAAAATTTTCTAATAAATACAGAAATAAATAAAATATTAATTGAAGTAAAATAGATCTTAGGGCCGAAAGGCATAGTATTAAGTGTTATAGTTTAACTTAGAGTGTCCGTATGGGACCATTAAGTTAGTTGTAAGTTATGGATAATTAAGCTAGTTTTATGAATTTTTGTGTAGCTTTAAGATAGGTTTAAGATTGAATAAATAAAAATGAATTTGAAAAAAAAAAATTAGTGCGTTGGACTGTCATGGGGTCTTGGGTTCAATCCCTGTCTGTGCCACCTTAATTTAAAAAAAAAAAATAATTTTCGAGGGTACTGCTTCTTGCGAGGAATTGACAAATCCTTCAAGTGTAATTCTTGTCATGAAAAAGTGCTTTCTCAAAACTAGCCGTTAAAGTATATTTAACTGTTATTAAAGTTACTTACATTTTTTGTCATACATATGAAAATCGAACCTATCGTCCTTCTTACAGTATTTCCTTCTAGATGAAATAGTGTTGGTTTTACTTATTTTCCATAAATGTATTTTAAAAAGTAATTAGAAGGAATAAAAGACAATTTTATCATTTACATTTCGTTCCATGGGTTAAATTGCTCCTCGTAGCTTCCTTATTAGCATTCTTAGCATCTGAATTCGACAGCTTTTGCATTATGACCTATACCTGCAACAAATGCCTTGTACGCAATAGTTTGCCCATAGGTCACATACAAACGTTTTACGCACATATGATAGGTCGTTTTGAGCACACACGGAAAGCAACAGGCTTGAAGTAGCATTATAGTTGATTTTATGTTTGCTGATGGCACGGCTATTTTTACAACCCGCACTTACTTTCTGGACGTCTGTAATACATTGCAAATGAGTGTCCTTTCAAAAGCAAAATACTTTTTTAAATGGAAGATTAAAATAAAACCTTTAAAAAAACAAGCATTTTGTTTTATCCCAAACAATATGCAACTTCAAATGGGCTCAGTGAACATAGACAGTTCCGAGAATTGACAATATCTTGGAGTTAAATTAGACAAAAAATTTAGTTTTTAAAGAACATAAACATATTTACACCTATTAATATAAAATAAATTGAGTGGTGTAATAGTCCGTGGAGAACCAGGGCCTAGTGACTTACAACTCTCAACCATTCCTATGTGCGAGTACTGGGGTCAATCCATTTTTAAGCCGAATCCGAAAGGCTTATTCAATAAAGCATTTTTCGTGACAAGAATTACTCTTGTAGACTTTTTCAATTCCTCGCAGGAGGTAGTACCCTTGAAAACAATTTTAGATGGCATAGGCAAGTTTCGAATCCAAGACCTCTTGCATGACAATCCAAAGAACTTTTCTCTTCTTTTTTAATTCATTTGTATTCATTAGTTCTTAAAACTACTAGACAGCATTTCTTAAAACCAGACTAAAAAACGATAACTTACAACTAACTTACTGGTCCCATACGGACATCTAAGTTAAACTATAACACTTAAAACTAATGCCTTTCAACAGTTAGATCTATTTTAATATAATTTAATAATTTTTTAAATTTTATTTATTTTATTTATTTTTGTATTTATTAGAAAATTAAAAAAAAAAAAACTAATCAGCATCCTTTTTTATTATTACCAAATACTACACTAGCGCAGAATAGCTCTTGCTAACCGCTGTTTCTTTGGACTAAGAAAGCAATTGAGTGATAAAGTCCTCTCTCGAGGGACCAAAGTGTTGTTATATATAAGACCCTTATCATCCCCGTCCTGCTATACGTTGCATGGACCATGACAAAAGCGGATGAAAGCACCTTGGGTCGCTTCGAGAGAAAAGTTCTTCGTGTGATCTACGGTCCCGTATGCATCGAAGGGTAGTGGAGGAGAAGATGGAACGACGAGCTGTACGGGCTGTACAGCGACGTAGACTTAGCCAGAAGGGTGGAGCGCATGGAAACCGGAAGGTCTTCGAACCCACACCCACAGGACAGCGCAGTATAGGAAGACCGCGAATCAGGTGGAGCGCACAAGCGACCTCACCAACTTGAAGCGCGAAGCTAAAGACATCTAGCTAGGGACCGAGCTAGATGGAGAAGTTTATTGGGTGAGGCCCTAGTTCACACAGGACTGTAGCGCCAACTTAAGTAAGTTAGTAACTTAGTTTGAAATATGTCGAATTCCTGCAATATACTTGTAAAACCCCAAAATGGATAATCCGCTACATTCACGCAATTTTTGTCGAACTTCGTACAAAAAATTGTGTAACCGTGGTTTTTGTAAGTCCGTAAAGAACACATCAATATAAATCTTTTTAAGTAATAAGCCGCTTAGGCCTGATTCGACTATGACTTTTGTCACTAATATAATTGATTTGAAGGTAAAAGTCAAAGATTATTGTCAAGAAAATTTAAAAAATCTAAGTTTGATGAAATTGAACAAAAACATCAAATATTTTTAATACTCACCTATAACTATAACAACTATAACTATAATACCTATAAATACTACTTAAAATAAGGTCACTTCAACTACTTAAAATTAGAACAACCACAGCGGCAAATCTAACTATCTAACATTTTTTGTTTCCTTTTTTTATTATTTTCTTTTTTAACATTGCTTCACCCAACAGTTCGGTCCCTATCGGACACAGCCCTACTGAACCGAAGGAGCTTTGCTCCGCCTTATGAAGGCTACATAGTAAATTACTTTCCCTCTGGGGTCAAGCCGACTGCTATAAAACAGACTTTCTGTCAGGGCGAAAGCTCCTTTGGCCCTGGTCACAGCAGCATTTATATGTCTGTCGAAATACAAATACTGATTTAACCAGATACAGAGGTACTTCTCTACAGCTGCCCGTTAAGATCAACGTAAACCATTTTGCCCCAATTTTTGCACCTATCCCTTGTAGACCTAGCCAACGGAGCCCACAACAGAATTGTCTCCGACTTCTGGATATTTATTTTCAATTTCCAGTCGTCGCAATATCGCTGAATCTTGTCAAAATCACTCTGCAAGAGGATTCTAATAACCTCAACCTTTCGGTTCGTTCTGTACGCAATTAGATTGACGGCGTACGCAATTGCCTTTGCAAGACTACCTATCAGATCGCTGGTGTAAATGCTGAAGAGAATCGGCGAATTCACCGCTCCCTGTTGAAGACCATTTTTAATTGAGAATGTTGTGGTAGAAGTTACGTTGCCACTTTTGACAACAAACTTTCTACCTTTAAGCATATCATAAAGATACAACAATGGCTTGCTTATGCCAAGCCTGCTCAATTTTAGGTAAGGACCCTCTAACCATACGGTGTCAAAGGCCTTTTCCAAATTAAACAGAACAGCACCTGTGCATTGTTGTTTTGATTTATTCCATTGGATATCAGAAACGAGTTTAGACGCCGCATGAATTGTGCCATGACCCGCCTTGAACCCGAACTCTTTATCCAGACTTATGTTGTTGTCCGCAGCCCACTTACTCAGAGCCCTATTAATGATCTTTTCGAAGACTTTGCTGATGCTCGGAAGAAGACTTATAGACCGAAGATTTGACGGGTTGGAGTTGTCCTTTCCCTTTTTCGGGAGAGGATGAACCACAGCGGTCTTCCAATGCACTGGATAGTATGCATTATTCACTGCATTATTGAAGAGCGTAGTGTAAATGTCAATGGCTTCCATCGGTAAATGTCTTAGTACAACGTTGGATATACCATCGAAACCTGCTGACTTTTTATTTTTTATTGAATTGAAGATGAGCTGAAGCTCAACCTTCGTCACTAACAAGGGACTTGGTCCCATTTGCTCGGCGATTATGGCATTTGCCAAGAAATCGTCACTGAACCGCATGAAACCGCGGTTCTCAGATCGCCATTGTGTCATATCATTTCGGAGGTAAAAGTGATTAATTAGGGCTCTGTTTTCAAGGTAGTGGTTGGGGCGAATGCTAGCATTCACCTTGTATACTTGCTTGAAAGCAGATACCACCGCCTCTACTTTTTCCTTCGGATCTTCAATTATGTAAAAGTCATTGTCAAAAATGGCTTCTTCTGGATCTATTTACGCTTTTCAAAGTACGTCACTGTTCTCTTCAGTTCTTTGTAGTTTCAGACACGGAAGGTCACTATCCGTTTTTTTTTTTGAATATCTTGTTGATATTAGGGAATTAAACGACCGGATCTTGCGGTCCCAGTTCTTGTTAATGTTAACCTGTTGTTCTCCTTAATCAACAGATTGACAGTTTTTATTGACTACTTCAGTGTCCTTACTTCCAAGTCGTGTGGGTCTGTAAGTCGTCTGTATAAGTTTTTGAGAATTATCAGTAAGCCACTCTTGTGCCTACGTAGTGCGTCATAGTCGCGTTTCTGTAAGCGTCCATTTGGCCCCGATCTTTGTACATTGGCATTGTCCGTTTTATCATTCGTTTTATTGTTTCGTCCATATGTTGTAAATGTAGGTCAATTTCTGTATTTGTCAGGTTTCTGTCGTTTGCTGGGGCTATGTCACTCGAAGTTCTCTCGCTTAGGCGTTGGTGAAACGAGGCCATCGCATCTCCAACTCCACGCGTTCGTTCGGAATCTGCATTACATCAGCCAGTCCGCAGTGATCACTGTTGTACTCTACTGTCTGCAAGCAGTTTCGAGGGTGATTAGATTACCCACTTTGTCTGTAACTGTCAGTCTGGTGTATTACAGCAAATAATCCAGAAAGGAGCTGCTTCTTGGATACGAAGACTTTTCAGTAGCCTGCAGGTCGACGCCATATTCACCGCTGTATGGATTCATCAAATTAAAAAGATGGTTTCCTCTGGAATTACTATGTTGATTTAACCAATATTCATGTCTGGCGTTCAAATCACCGGAGAAGATGAAATAGTTTTCTTCCAAGCTCAGTTTTAGTTTTCTAAAAAAATCTAGAGATCTGAAGCAAAGTCAGTAAACTGCGGAACTGCATCCGCATAAGCCGCATAAGCCGCAATCACATACATCCGCTTCCCTTGTTTGAGAGAACTACGCAAACTGCTAGCGTCTTGACCTTTCGCAATTCATTGTTGTATGTATGTATATGACTTTATAATTAATGCCTTTTCGTATAAAGAGAGCGACACGGCCCCCTTGAGTGGAGTCAGGAAAGTCTTTTCTTACGATATTGTAATTTTTATGAGTCAATGTTATGTTTTTGGTTTAGCTTGACTGGTATGACAGTCCAGCGCACTAGCCATCATGCCACGGGTAGGGAACCTACTACATCTACAACTATTGACAATCTAAAATAATACAAAAGGACTCTTTACCCTTTCATGTGTAGAAATTCTAACTAAAAATAGTTGTTTTTATTTAATAATTGAATTATTTTGAGATTCTAGTGCAAAAACGTTTTTCTCAATATACGACGTTTTTCTCCCATTAATCACAAACTTCTGCCAAATACTCAAATGATTTAACTTTTTTAGTCTTTTCATATTACCGGAAAGGTTGACAGCATTTTTTAAAATAATTGTGTACTATTACAATTCTAATTTGTTGAATTCTCTTTACTTTTAGCAAACAAAATTAAACTCTTCATTACAAAAAGTAATATGTTCATAATCACAAATTCTATAATTGTTTCCTTCTCAGAATTACAGTTTGAAGTTCCAAATAAAAACGACCAAGAAAAAGGTGTGTCCCACCGGCAAAATCAAAGGCGCCATCAATATTCTTCTATATTCATTATGAAGAAAATCATTCTTCCAAGATGACTGATTTCTGCAAAATAAGAAAAGAAAACAAAGAATTAACAACAACAAGAACACAACAAAATAACAATTCCACAGAAAGAAATAATGTCCAGTCATTTGATTTGATTAATATCAGCATCAGAAGAAAATCAAATGAAAACCTTAGGTATACATGAACATCAGCTATATACACAAATTAATTTGAACTATCAAAAAGGTTTTTGATATTCACAATGTAAGTTATAGGTTTCTCTTTATGAAGACAGTTCTGTGTTTTACATCAGAGAGTTACCGCCTGTTTTAGGCCGCCCATTTTCACAAGAAAAGTCACAATTAGTGTACGCCTTTCGGTTTCTTTAACACCTGGTAATTGCTCCACAAAAGTCTTGTAATTCCATTGTAATTCTATTGACCATGAAAAATGTCCTTTTCTTTTCTTTTGCACACAACTGATGACAAAGGACAATATGGACAATAGGTAATGGGTACTATGGGTCAGTCTTTTGTTATCAAATGGACTTGGTATCATTTTTGTCTTCTTCTCAAGACTTTCTCTGTTTTTTGTTCGTCTTCTTGTCCTCATCGTCGTCTTCTTATTGTCGTTCATTATTGTTCATTGCGTTCTCTATTGTCCTTTTTTTGTTCAGTTGTATTTTGTGTCTGTGCAAAAATAAAAGAAAAACAAATTGAACAAAAGGTTTACATGGCACACACCTCTCTGAGAAAAGAAGAACCGTGTTCTTTTGTAATTTTTGGTTTTCTTACAAAAACCCAGAAACTCAAAAAGGAAAAGATATAAAAATCAAATTTAAATCGAGTTATATACAAATTTAAGTGCATTTTTCATTGTTTGATGGAACCATGATTATTTGTGTGTCCCTTTTGGTCTTGGCAGAGCAAGGAATGCACCTCAAGGCTCACCATCGTCGGCCATGACATCGTACACATTGCGTTTGATTAATGGCCTGCGGTGATTTTTCATCCAATAAACAGGATGCTGGCTACCCTATCTAAACCTATGACTACTCTCTGTCTTGTCGGGCTCCTTATTTCTAGCCATTTATCTTGCGGTATCCTTTCGTCGAAAAGGTATCCTATCGACTTCAGTTTTATAAGATGCAATTTTTATTGACCCTAAATGTGTGATGTTACCTTTAAAGTGATACAAATGACTGGCACAGAATCCTTACATTATTTGGCACACGAACCCAACACGGTAGGTACTTTTTTCCATTGGTCTGAATCGATATATTCGATGGACATTTTAAGGTGTAACAAATGATATGGCTCTTTTATCCTGACAGCAAACACCGGTGTCGTCATCGTCGTCGTCGTTAGTACAGACGCTTGTGTTTTTGGAAACACGCAAAAGGTGGTACAGACGAATTTATAAAAATCCTGCAATCAAATTCGTTGGTCCTTGTTTGTTCAGGTGAAAAATTTTATCAAAAATATCCTTTTTTCTCGTTTTTGTTTGATTCTGATTCTCAATTGACAGTTAAGTTGCAGATGGATGTGAATTGAGGAATCATTGAATCCTTATTTTTTGTCTCTTTCCTTGTCGACGAAATTTATATTAATTCACTTTTTGTTTTTATTCAAGACTCTGATCCGTCAGGGTGTAAAAAACAATGCAGTTACCTATAAATTCCTCTTATCTAGGACTCACCTAAATCCTGATTCACCTGCCACATCATCATCAAAGTAAAACCCTATAATTTTCTAGATCCCAGAATTTATTCGAAATCCGTCAGCTAGTTTTTTTTTTCTTTTTTTTCATAGTTTCACCTGCCAAGTGGTTTTTTTTTCATATCGTCTTTTTGTTTTGTTTTTCTTCTTGAACATAACTTTATCGAATATAAACAAGAGTAAATTCCAAATTTACACCTGTACGTATCAAAATACAGAGCGATCGTTTATACGATTTGATAAAGGTCCTCTTTGACTCCAACGAAAAGGACACATCCTATACCTGTTTCGGTGTCCGAGGTATTTAACATAGAGGTGCGTATCGAAAAGATATCGTAAAAAGGTCCTTTTTCTATGTGATTTTTAAAAATTGTATAATTTCGTTTATAATTTAATTGGTAAGCGTGTAGGTATAGTTTTTAATATTCCATGCTTAATTTAAAAGAACTATTGATGGGAATATTTTTAAAGTGTTGGTATTGCGCCTGGGAAAATATCCAATATTCTTAATTCACCTGCTTTTCCGAAAAAAAATACTATGCGATCGATCATAGCTAAGTCCAGGTCCGAAAATGCGTTCTACTGTTGGATTAAGAACTAAGAAAAATTTGATTTCATATTCTTTGAGTTAATTTAATTCATTTTTGAAATCCTGGTGAAAACCGTCCCAATTTATTTTAATGAAAACAAATAATAGCGCTAACGTTTTGACTATAAGATGGTCCTAAAATCAAAAACAAATTCATGAATTCATGATTGGACCTTACCTTTTAAGCAAATAAATACTTAACATTTTTATTTCACGTTAAAAATGTACCAAAAATGTCCTTTCCGTAAAAAAATTAATACATCTTTTTAAATTCAACTTGCGACTTATACGAACTATGAATATGGAAAGTAATGCATTCGTAATAAATCGACCTTGAGATTTTAATCAAACTTGTCATTACGAGGGTAGAGAAGTCGATAAAAGTGGCCACCCCGATTACCTCCGTATGTTTGTCTATCTGTCTTACTTACTTACTTAAGGTGGCGCTACAGTCCGGGGCGGACCTGGGCCTCAACCAACAAGCGTCTCCAGCCAGCTCAGTCCCTAGCTAGCTGTCTCCAGTTTCGCACGCCAAGTTGGTTGAGGTCCTCTCCCACCTGCGTGCGCCACCTGAGTCGCGGTCTTCCACTACAGCGCCGTCCCTCGGGATTGGATTCGAAGACCTTCCGGGCTGGAGCGTTGATGTCCATCCGCTCTACATGACCTAGCCATCTAAGCCGTTGGACTTTAATTCTGCTAACTAGGTCAGTGTCGCTGTGCAGCCCGTACAGTTCGTCGTTATATCTTCTCCTCCATTCTCCATCTATGCGTACGGGACCAAAAATCACCCGAAGAA
This sequence comes from Eupeodes corollae, assembly GCF_945859685.1. Lineage (NCBI taxonomy): Eukaryota > Metazoa > Arthropoda > Insecta > Diptera > Syrphidae > Eupeodes > Eupeodes corollae. Next base: position 3,282 of record NW_026605748.1, on the reverse strand, counting down.
TTTTTCTCTCGAAGCATCCTAAGACGCTCTCATCTTTCTTTGACAGGGTCCAGGCCTCAGCGCAATAAATGAGAACCGGGATGATGAGTGTCTTATAGATGGTGATTTTAGATGCTGAAGAGGGGACCTTACTTCTCAATTGCCTTCTAAGTCCAAAGAAGCAGCGATTTGCAAGAGTTATTCTTCGTTTGATTTCAGCGCTGGTGTCGTTGTCTGCATTAATAGCGGTGCCTAGGTAGACAAAGCCTTTAACTACCTCAAAGTTATAGCTGTCCATTATGACTTTTTGTCCAAGACGTCATCGTTCAGTGTCCTTTTTTGATGACAGCATATACTTGGTCTTGCCCTGATTGACCACTAAACCCATCTTCTTCGCTTCCGTCGCAATACTCAAAAACGCTCCACCGACATCACGCTTTGATAATTATGTCAATATCATCTGCTTATCCGAGTAATTGGATGGACCTTTGGAAGATTGTGCCTCTAGTGTTGACGGTTGAGTTTTGAACGATTCTTTCCAGAGCGATGTTGAAGAAGTCGCATGACAGTGCATCGCCTTGTCTAAAACCTTTTTTGACATCAAATGCATCGGTAAGATCTTTTCCGACCTTGATAGAGCAGCGTGCATTCTCCATCGTCATTCTGCACAAACGGATAAGTTTGACAGGGATGTCAAAACTAGACATTGCTCGGTAGAGCTCTTCCCTATAGATGTTATCATACGCGGCTTTAAAATCCATAAAGAGATGGTGGGTATCGATTTGAAGCTCCTGGGTTTTTTCCAAGATCTGCCGTAGTGTGAATATTTGGTCGATAGTGGACTTTCCTGGTCTGAAGCTACACTGATAAGGACCAATCAGGTTGTTGACGAATGGCTTCAGACGTTCACATAATACGGCAGAGAGGATCTTATACGCAATGTTAAGGAGACTAATGCCTCTGTAGTTGGCGCAGTTTAGAGGGTCTCCTTTCTTATGTATCGGGCACACTATGCTGAGATTCCACTCATCGGGCATGCTTTCTTCCGACCATATTTTGCAGATGAGTTGGTGCATGCTCCGTACCAAGTCATCGCCTGCTGCTTTGAATAGTTCGGCAGCGATACCGTCAGCTTCAGCAGCTTTGTTTGACTTAAGTTAAGATATAGCTATCTTCACTTCGTCAAGGTCGGGTAGGCGGAATTGTTGATCTGCGTCGCCGAGGTTGAGTGGTTCTATCTCCCTTACAGCGGAATTCGGTTCGTCATCGCCCTTATATAATTTGGAGAAGTCGTCTTTCCATATTCTCAGCATCGACTGCGGTTCTACTACGATGTTCCCCTGATCGTCTTTATAGGCTTCGGTTCGGTGCTGGTACCCTTATGAGGTTTTTTTTCCCTTTTGGTAAAATTTACGAACCTCATTCCTGTTGTGACATCCCTCTATCTCCTCGACCGCGTGCTTCTCATGCTCTCTTTTTTCCACCTAAGAAGCCGGTGTTTCTCTCTCCTCTTCTGCTTGTAGAGCTCGCGAGCAGCTCTAGTCCTTTTGTGCAGAGCCATTTTGTACGCCTGTTGTTTCGCTGCGTGCGCTTGCCGGCATTCGTCGTCAAACCAGGGGTTTCGTTGTGGTGGCCGTGTGAAACCTAGCACTTCAGAGGCAGCATCTCTGATGGCTGCAAGGCAATGTTGCCACTGGTTTTCAATGCTTAATGCAGGGAGCATAGGACTCTTTAGGAGGTTATTAGAGACTCGATCGGAAAAGGACATGGCAGTCTCTTGCGATTGTAGCCGTCTAACGTCGAATCTTCTCACAGTACTTCCTTGTTTTGGCTTGGATCGGGATATCCGTAGCCGTACCTTAGCTACAACGAGGTGGTGGTCCGAGTCAATGTTGGCCTCTCGGAATGTTCGGATATCCTGGATAGTGGAGAAGTGTCGTGCGTCGATCGCAATGTGGTCAATCTGGTTGACGGTTGATTGATCAGGAGATTTCCATGTCCCCTTGTGGATATTGAGATGCGTGAACTGTGTACTAGCTACCAGAACGTCTCGCTGTCTATCTGTCTACAGCTAAAATAATTTGGTCTATTGACTTCAAATTTGGAAATTAAGATTTTAGGTAGATTGGGGTAAGGCGTTTTATTTTATTTTTTTTTCAACATCAAAAATGATCCACACATAATTTGTTTGTAAAAAGGGAGAATTCGAAATTTATCAATAACAAACCTACATGTTTTTATTAAATTGTCTCTAACCTTTTTTTTATATTAACTAAGCTTCTTTCAATTAAAAAAAAGAGGTTGGGATGCGACCCACATTTATAATTTCCCATCCCCACTGTCAAATTGTATTGCTTAAAAGATTTGTAGGTTTACGTGTTTTGTTAAAAAAGTTGTCAGTTGAATTATTCTAAAAAGTTTAAAAATTTCTAACAATTTTTTGCATATAATGAAATAGTTTTCATTTCTTATATAAACAAATACAAATTGGATGAATGAAACTAATTTGAATCAACATCTTCTAGCTATTGTTTACGAGATATCGAGAACCAAACATTAATTTTGAACAATTTTGCGTACTATTTGTGTCGATTTCAATTTTTTACGTAAAAAGTGACTTTAGGATTTTTATAAAAAAAATTACTGAATGTCGGAAACTACTGTGAGAAAAAATTAGTTTGAAGCCAATATTATAATATTTGAAAAGATATTTGAGTCGAAAATCAATTTTTACCAACTTTTAGTAATTCTTGGTTGGGTTTTCATTTTTTGTAAGAAAAACTGTCAATTCGATTTTTATCAAAGTCTTACTGAATGTCGAGAACAATATTTTTATAAGATAAAAACCTTATTTTTTGTTGCACAAAATTATTTTGGAGAAAATATCAAATTTTCTTATCGTTAAATATTTAAAGTAGAAAATAATTTTATTCACTTATTTATTATTTGATTTATAAAAATAATGGTAATTGGAATTTAAAAAAAAATGTATTTGTTTTTAACCTTTTTTTAAATTGGTATGCTATGTAAAACAAAATTTATTTGAAGTTGATATCTTTACTGGTTCTTGAGCTATCGACGACGAAAAAAACGTCGTGAACGTTCTGACGTACGGACGTTTTTTTTTTTATTTATTTATTTTATTTTCTTCGTTTTACCAAAATACAAATAGAAATTTCATAAATACATAAAACATTTCAAATTTAAACATAACAAAATTATTTTAAAATGATTTATAATATAATTTATTTAACTAATATTAAATTATCATATTTAAGTGTTTTCCATTTGGTAAATAAGAAG
>NW_026605747.1:0-1000 GCF_945859685.1 Eupeodes corollae | reverse complement strand
TGTGGGTCACATCCCAGCCTCCTTGTCAGAAACCAAGTAATTAAAATAACAATTTCAAAAGTGTGTAGTGAAATTTCACTTGAGAATGCAAAAAATCAAGTGAAAGTAAGGACTTCAAAAGAATGCATTATCTCAATTGATTGCAATCAATTGATTGCATTCAAATGACTAGAGACAATCTTTCCGAGGTCAAATGATTAGTGATTTCAAAATTGATGCAAAATGAATGCAATAAATATATAAAATATGAAGTATTAAAGTCATACCAAATTTCATTCCCAAAATCTTGCATTTTATTTTTTATTTTAATGAAGAAAGGGATTGATTTCCCTAAACTACTTCTTATGAATTTGTTATGCTAAGCTCACCACAAACAATTTTTAAAGAATCACACAAGTTCACCATCTTTTACCCTAAAATAAATCACTTCCAACTTCTTTCCAATTCCATAATATTCGTATTATACTTTCCCCCATAGATGAGCTTATTTCCTATCCATTACCCATATTCATGTCCATCCGGCTTAGCTAAGGAAAAATACCCACTTATTATTTTTTTTCTGTCATTTCTGAAAGAGTTCTTTTATTTTTGTTACTTTTTAAGCTTTCTAACTCTTTTTTTTCTAAAAAATGTTCAACCACATTGTTCCCATTACTTTAAGTACAAGTATCACATTTTACCCTACGATAAGCCTATCATTGTAGTTATGCTATACATACCGTTAATCCAAAAACTGCAAAATGACATTGAGAATTTACTTGCATGCATTTACACACTCATATAGTTTCCCCCCCATATTGTTTAACTGAAAAAGTAACTAAGAGAGTAAAACTCCTCCAACTGTGGTGTCATTAATTATTGTAAAAAAATAATATAATAGGAACGGGGTAGAAAACAAAAGGATTCTTTAAATGGCTTCCTCGATGAAGAGCTTTTCGCTTTAAGCGTCTTTTTTTGTGTATTTTTTTTTTGTTTTTTGGGGCAACTGTCAATTTTTCTT
>NW_026605746.1:0-16712 GCF_945859685.1 Eupeodes corollae | reverse complement strand
ATTCCTACTCCTACCTACATACCTAGACTACATATAGGAACCTTTACCTACAATCTTGTTAGTTTCTAAACACTTTCAACATCAATTGAAAAGGTGTTCACACGCTCCATGTATTTTTGCAAAACAAATATACAAACCTATACCTATATCGACCTATACTTCCTGAGATCTTAGGTACTGCTATTTGTATTCGTATGTCGAAGGCAATGACAAGGACTATAGTCATCATTACCAAGAAGTTGTCCTTGGCATAACAACGAATACTATTGTGTTGGCGAAACACATTAAACTCTGAAGATCCATAATATAACGTCTATAAAATCGAAAGCAAGAAAAGCAAATTGCACATTACATGCTTCCCACTGTATAGGAAAAAGAATGGAAAGGTAGGTGGCACCTTCTGAGGTACCTTATATGTGACACGGAAGACGGAACTTGTACCAAGTTTACTAGCATATCTTTTGGATTGCATTGTTGAAAGCTCGTAATGATGCTCGTTTGAAGTAATTTCACACTATTTGCCATCAAGACGATGCTATGTCGGTTCGGTATACGACTGAGTACCCTCTATAGTATTTATACATATACGATCTAACCTAACCTATGTCAGGATGGCAGCAGGGCAACCAACAACGAAAACGAACGTCTCGCTCGACATATGACTTGACTATGGCAAAATTGAATATCCATGATGTTGATGGTTCGGAAGCTATATGCGAAAGCAAAGGTGACACAGACAGCTCTTTTCTTGGATCTTATACTCGTGAAGCATCAGGATTCAGAAGATAGAAATATGCATTGACATTTTTGTACTTAAATTGGTTTAGAGAAAGGATTCATTTGATGATGTTACTTCTATCGCATCGCATCGCATCCCGTCGCTTAAGGGAAGTGCTATATGTTTCCGCACTGATATTGATAACTTTACAAATAACACAGATTCCATTGGAAAGAGATTTTTCTATTATTTTGGTATACCAACTTTAATTTGATTTTTCCGTTCCGCAGGAATTTAGAAATAGAAAGAATGAGCTTGTTTTGTAGGAAATCCTATCACTCACATGTGTGTCCATAGAAATTTTTAAAAATAGTTCCACTCTGTTCTAGTTCTATCAAGTCTAAAGTAACTTCAATAGAAAATATAATTTTGTATTGTATGAGGATAGCTTTCTAATCCTCCAAGTTAGCTCATCGCTCACCATGAAGCACAGGGTAATTTGTTATAATTTTATTTATGCGTATATAAGGATACATTTTTACTTACATATTCACAATGTACAATGAAAATCCCTTACATAATTCGTGTGTATATTATGTAGTAAAATTATTTTCATACCAACACGTGTGCCCTGTAGGGTGCTATGAGGTATGCGCATTTCAGCTGAATTTTTTTTTATGTGAATACCACCTATAGTCTACCTCTGTTCTGTTCTGGAGCTTGAAATATTTATGAAAATAAGTTCGTCTCGAACTGATGTACTTATTTGTTGTGGCGTATTAAAAAAGTTTCAGAAGTACACAATGAGTTTATATTTTTATTTTTCAAAAATAAAGCTATTATTAAAGTTTTAATTAATAGTCAAGGTATTTTACAAATATAGTACGCAATTAAATAATAAAAAACCATAAATGAATTGATATTTTTCTTCTATGAAAGATTTCACTAAAAAAGCTCAAATAAAATAATGCTTGTCTTTTCTATTTTTTAATGAAGAGAAAACTTTGTTCCTTGTTTCAATGTTTAATTTATTATTATTTTAAATTAAGTTAAATAAGAGGAAATTTTTCACATAGGAAGAAATTCTAAAAAAATAAAATTATCTGTTTTAAAAGTAATTTTAGCTCAATCATGCTGATTAAAAAAATCGATTAATACCCTTTCAGGTTTATTAGCTTGAGGGGAATATTGAAACCTGTAACAGTTTGCCTGTTCTTTTTTTTGACACTTATGTTCCAATGGTCGCCTATAAGTGGTCATCATTAGCTAAGGATCTTATAAAACGCAATAATTTTTCAATTGTGTTTATTAATTTATGAAGTATTATACTTGTTATTATAAAATAACATTTCATTCATTAGGATGCTGTCCTATCAAGATTACACAAGTATTAATTTCACGTTTGTCGTTCAGAACAAACTACTTAATTCTTGACGTTGAAGAGTCGTATCCTCAATCTCGGCACCAAGTACGATCAACATATTACGTCATAAGCTTATGATTTTATTTGTCCAGACACTTCGTGGTTACATTCAGATCAAAGTGTTTTGAAAATATTTTCTCGGATTTAAATTATAATCTTTCATAGAAAAAAATAAATAAATGAAGTTAGTGATACAAAATCATAACTTGAAATCGAACGTAGGCAGGTAGGTAGACGGGACACAATTGTCCTTTGTGTTCATTATTTTCGGGTTTTTCAATAAGAACGCTACAAAAGTTTTTTTTTTAAATAAAACAAAAACGGTTGTGGAGATCAATAAAATTATTTATTCCAATGACGTACGTTTAATGCAATTATGTATCTAACTCGATTTTGTTTGCATGGCCACCACGGGCACGCTTGCAGTAGTCTAGACGCTGAACCCAATTTTCGACGGTTTTCAATCATAAATCGGCCAATGCTGCTGCAATTTCACGTTAAATATTCGTACGAAGTTCTTAAACGTCGGTGGCTTGTTGGCACAGACCATAGACATGACGGAGCTCCACAGGAAATAGTCAAACAGGGTCAAACCGCACGACTGAGGCGGGTAAGCGACTGGACCATTTTGTGAGAATTTTGTTTCCAATAAATTGATTGTAACATTTGCTGTGTGGTTTGAGTCACCGTCCGTGAACTACATGTCCTCCAAGTCCATATCATCCAATTCAAATGGGGTGGCGCAACAGTCCGTTGTGAACCAGGTCCTAGTGACTTACAACTCTCAACCATTCCCGTGTGCGAGTACTGTTGTCAGGAATGGAAGGGACCTACAATTTTAGGCCAAATCCGAACGGCTCGTTTTATAAAAGCACTTTTTCATGACGAGAATTACTCTTGAAGGATTCCTCGCAAGGCGCAGTACCCGCGAAAATTAATTTGTTTAAATTAAGGTGGCACAGGCAGGGATTGAACCCAAGAACTCTTGCATGACAGTCCAACGCACTATTTTTTTTTTTTTTTTTTTTTTTAATAAATTTTTATTAATTCATTCTTAAACCTATCTTAAAGCTAGACAAACATTCATAAAACTAGCCTAATTATCCATAACATACAACTAACTTAATGGTCCCATACGGACACTCTAAGCTAAACTCTAACACTAATTACTAATGCCTTTCGGCCTTAAGATCTATTTTACTTCAATTTAAATTTTATTTGTTTTGTTTTTATTAGAAAATTTTGAAAAAAAAACTAATATCAAAGTCCAACGCACTATTCATCATGCCACGTGTACTACATCCCATTGGGGCTTAAAATATTCGGTTATCATTGAACGGTAGCGATCCCCATTCATAGTAACATGCCGGCCTTGATCATCACGGAAGAAATACGTCCCAACGACGTGGCTGGCCCATAAACCACAACAAACCGTAGTTTTCCGGGATGCAATGATGACTCATGGAGTACTTGTGGATTGCTGCCTGACCAATACCACATATTTTGTTTATTTTTAAATCCATTCAGCCAGAAATGAGCCTCATCGCGGAAGATGATCCGAATTAATTTCAAGTTTTTGTTCAGCCCAATTCACGAACATACGACGCTTCCGGTGGTCAATTCTTGCGTCAATTTAATCTTGAAAGGATGTAGACCAAGATATTTTCGCAAAAATTTACCACAATAACGTCACAAATATGCCAACGCCTGAGAACGACGTGTGAGGGACACATTTTGGGCTTTCTGCAACTAAATATTTTCGAAACTGCCTAAATGGCTTGGAAACATTTTGTACCTGTGGATTCAAATTGGCCCACTAGAATAATATCTAATTGTTGATCTGCTTGGACGATTATGACTGCTAAAGGCCACTGACTCTGAATTTCGGTAGTAAATTTTAATAGTTTTGACTCGATGTTGGCTCGTATTGCTAGCCATCATAAAATGGCAAGAAATAAGTCGTCATTTGGTGTCCCTGTTTCTCTACTTTTGTAGCGTCTCTGCTGAGTAAATATTTTACAATAAAATGTTTTTGCATATTCGAAACACTTTTGTAAAATTTAAGGTTTTATCGTTAAACGAACTCTCAATTTTCAATGATTACAAAAAGTAACCAGTTGGATAATAACGTGTTGAGGAAATAATAAAATGATGTCAATAAGTATCTGAGCCTTCAGAGTAATACCTGTCTAAATAGTGGACTCTTCAAAACGAAACCTCATATTGGAAAACCTTATAAGAACTTCTTATTTATTACAAATAACAAAGGTGAGCTTTGAAAAGATCTGTTCTTCTGAATGTGACGTTAGCCCAGCTGGTGCGTTTCAAGTTCAGTTCGGTAGCTGGAGGAGAAGTTTTGCCATTCGTTCAAATTAACAATTAATATACCCCATAGTAGTACCCGTAGGTTATTGCGTTGGACTGTCATGCCAGAATTCTTGGGTTCGATCCCTGTTACTTGTTCTATGATTCCGAAGTGAAATCGAAATTTAGTTTTCGCTCAAAAACCTATTGATGCGATAATGGATGAAATATAACATAGTTCACATAGCTGCTGTGGCTTTCTTTTGGGAAGATGCCACGCATCCAAATTTTAAAAAGTTGGACAAATTTTGTGGATTTTTGATTATTCGAAAAGCTTGAGACTTCAAAAAAACTCAATAAGAAAAAGTTTAATGAAGTCAAGCATTAGAAAGCGAAAAGTCGAAATTTAAATATGTTTTGAGACGCAAAATTTTCACGCTTATCATCCAATTCAGGCGAAAAAAAAGTGTAATCATCAATGTAGTGCTGAGCTTTGACGGTGATGGCTTTGAATACTTCTTTTTCAATCATTAAACGCTTTTCGACTTTATGTGGATCGGTAGTGTATCTAGTTCGGTGGTTCTGTTGATTGGCTTACCCATTCATCCCTAAATAAGCATAATTGCTGAAAATCTTTTATTTTTATTAAACTTAGGGTCAGTTTTCAACTGCTTAATAGCCCATTACCTTTCCTGGATACGTTTGTAATGTTGCAGGTACAAGTAGCTCGTTGAACATCATGTTCAATGTTATTTTACACAGTTGCTGAAATAGATCTTTTAATATTTTTTTGCGAGTAATATATTGTTTCTTATAATCTAGACGTCGAAATTACTAGTATTTGTTCTAAAATAGGCCATTATGTGAACGCCTTGATTATAAACAGCTGAACACTCAATTATCCTTGAAGTAATTTAACTTGGTGAACCTATGTTTGTATTATGGAATCTTTAAAATTACATAAGGCGAAAACATTGCTCGAGAAATTTTAAATTAATTTTTTGAAAATCATCTCAACCAATACCACAGGAACAAAATATATTGTGCGTCAGTCTATTTTTAAAATTCCATGAAACTGGTCCTTAATGGCTTGAAGTTTCTTTTAAGCGAGTTTTAAAACTCTCCTTGGAGTAAACTGAGGGTTCTTCAATCTACAAGGGTTTACAACAGTAACGTTCTTTGCAACGAGGAGCGACAGTGACAGCAAACGACGCCATATTTCTTCCAGTTCTGTTGACATTTCTCTTCAGTAAGGTTTGCCATTTCATTATGGAAAGATGTACGAGCTAACAACGAGTAGAAATTATTAAAATGTACTACCGAAATTCAAAGTCAGTAGTCCCAAAGTTAAGAACGATACGTCCAATTTACGGTTGTCATAATGGTCCTAGCAGATCAACAAGTAAGCGTCTAGTGGAAAAATTTGAATCCACAGGCACAGTATAAAATGTTCCCGTGCCAGTGAGACAAAGAAGTACCGGAGTGTCGAGAATATTCCTGCCTCTGAGGCTTCAGATGCGTAGTACCCGTGGCATGATGGTTAGTGCGTTGGACTGTCATGCAAGGGGTCTTGGGTTCAATCCCTGCCTGTGCCAATTTAATTAAAAAAAAAAAAAATAATTTTCGCGGGTACTGCCTCTTGCGAGGAATTAACAAATCCTTCAAGAGTTATTCTTGTCATGAAAAGTTCTTTCTCAAATAAGCCGTTCGGATTCGGCATTAAACTGTAGGTCCCTTCCATTCCTGACAACAGTATTCGCACACAGGAATGGTTGAGAGTTGTAAGTCACTAGGCCCTGGTTCACAACGGACTGTTGCGCCACCCCATTTGATTTGATTTGAGGCTTCAGTTGCAGGAAACCCAAATGTGTCTCTCACACGTCAATCGCAAGCTTTGGGCATCTCTGTGACGTCGTTGTGACGAATTGTGCGAAAAGATCTTGGCCTTCTTTCTTACAAGATTAAATAGACGCAAGAACTAAAGCCGCTTGATCACCTGAAACGTCGTATGTTCGTGAATTGGGCTGATCAACAAACTTGACAATGATTCGAATTTTTATCTAAAAATTAATTAAGTGATGAGGATTTTCGTCGAAAAATAATCTTCAGCGATGAGGCTCATTTCTCTCTGAATTGCTTCCATAGTAATATTTTCTGTAGTGCTACGTCAAGTCTATGATCTCTGCCAACAAGTCAAAGACGTTTTATGAACTTCGTACGAATATCGAACGTGAAACTCCAGCAGTATCGGCCGATTTTTTCTTGAAAACCGTCGAAAATTAGTTCATCGTCTAGTCTTCTGCCAGTGTGCCCGTGGTGGCCATGCAAAAAAATAGAGTTTCTTTCATAATAGCATCAAACGTACTTAAAAGGAATACATAATTTCGTTGATATCCAAAATCGTTTTTGTTAAAAAAAGGCCCCCCACATACCCATTTGATTCTTGAAAGAAAATACATTAATGGATTTAAGAATCAACAGACTTTTGTTCTTGTGATATTCTGATACTCCTGGCAAATTTGGTGGATAAAGCTTAACAAAAAATAGTCAGTAGTTAACACTGTCAATGTTCCAAAGTTTATGTATACAGATTTTTTACAAGTTTTTCCCTAATTAACAACAATAATAGAAGCCTAGTTAAAAAGTAAGAAGACTGCAGTTAGTATTATAAGCATTTTTAAAGTGAAACTTTTTGTGTAAATTGTGATAGGTTTATTCAATTTAAAGAAAGGTACTTAAAAGAAACAGTTATTCGTCTTCAAAACAACTACAAACAAATTTAAGTAATTTTATTTAATTCTTGGATTAACCCCGCTGTGTGTTGTTATTTTTTTATCTTTTCTTATTTTCCTAACTAATTCTACCAATTCATATAATTTTCCTAATAATCTCTTGTTTCATTTTTTTAACAGCACCGCCAGAAAATTTGGTAATCCTAGACAGTAAAGGAAATCATATACCACATTACATATTAGGACCTTACAATGAAGGAGCTTCTGTTAACATCACATGTGTCTCAACAGGAGGTAAGTCTCTATATATTTAGTATAATACAACAAATTAACCCACGTGCATAGAAAATACATATTTACAAATATATAGCTACAACATAATATAATAAGATGACGAAAAGGACGACAACACGCATATTACACTTTCAATTTATACTTATTAGGTATTTGTATGATTATTCACAAATGCTAGCACTTTTTCATCTTGATACATACACATACATAGGTACGTTGATGATATGGCTTACCATAGTAATAAATGTGTACATGTGAATGTGTATTTTTAAGGATAATACACATATGGAACTACGCTACCATCGTCGCCGCCGCCAGTCTTCTACATCTTCATCTCCTTTACAATATAACAATAATGATTATAAAGCTTTTTTCGTATCAAAAATACTTATCAAAATTACTTGTGCGTCAAACAATTTCTTGTTTTTTTTGTGTGTGTTTGTTTTCTTTTGTATAATATTCTTAGGCGGAAGAAAGTACAGGAACATAAATCAAAATAAAGAAAAAATCCTTGCCTACACTGAAAAAAAAAACTAAATAATTAACTTGAACAGCCAAATAACAATCGAATTTTGTAAAGACTGGTGGACAAAACTGCTGTTTTTTTTTCTGTCAAACAAATACGATAATACATTTTGATAGGATCAAGTTGTCATGAAATCAAATTTCGCTTTCAAATCTTTTTATCATATTAGGTTTTTAACATTATGTTCCTTTTAAATTGCTCAAGACTTCCGAAAACAGTCTTTTTAAGACTAGGTAAAAACACTACCCTTCCATTAGCAATAAATTGTATAGCAATATGTCAAATTTTAAATCTTTGTCTTCAAATGAGATCATTCTCATTTGTTATAAGTTTTGACTTAAACACTTTCGTGGTTTTGGTAAAAAAAAATTTGGAGTTAATTTGATTAAAACTATCTGACAATGTATTAAAAATATCCGTGTTTAGCATTATTTTTATATTCTGGAAATATGTTTTTAACCTTTAATGTTATAGCCTTGTTTAGAGGATAGATTCGTTACAAGAACACAAATTACTTTCAAACCCTTTTGCATTTATCTGCTAAAAAACATTTTATTATAAACGGTTTAGCGTGTATTTAAAATTTATGTGAGACTGATGAAATCTAAAAACTTATAAAGAGAATTAGAAAAAATTTAGAAAATTTGAAAAACATTATAAATGTATAAAAAAGGTGGGGATTGTAAATTTGAAAAACAATCACGAATTTTATTAAGAAATATTAAAAAGTAATGTTTCAAAACAATGGCTAGACTAAGTGTGGAGTTAGATTTGAATTAAGGCTGTCGAAACTAATCGGGAAAGTGTAATTGGATTACAAAGACGAGTTTTAATTGTCAAAATAGCGCTACGTTTCGATGGGGCTCGTTTTAGAATAGACGACTAATTTACCCAGTCGTAATAATTTTCAAAAACCCAGTTCCTCAACAGAATTTGAACCATGGTAACATAGTTTGTTAATAAGTTTAAAAAAACTCAAAAATTAAAACCACACTTTAATTCAACTCTTGGATGTGATTCTGTCAAAAGGTTTAACTTTTAAGGCGGTACATTCAAATCTTGTGTAAATGGTATATGTAGGGTCTTTCAGTTAGGTGTTTTATTTTAATACTAAAAAAGAGGCTGGGATGCGACCCACACTGATAACTTCCCATCCCGTCTGTCGATTTGTCTTGCTCGAAAAGGTTGTAGTTTTTCGTATTTTGCTAAGAAAGTCGTCAGTTGAATTTTTCTAAGAAAAATACAAATTACTAATAATATTTTACATATGATGAAATAGTTTAATTTTAAAATCTATTTTTACTAAAAAGATTTTTATTCGAAAACCAATTTTTACCAATTTAAGTAAAATTTCTTAAAAGGTTTTATCCACACTAATATTATAAAGAGGAAAGATTTGTATTTTTGTATGTAACGAATAAACTGAAAAAATACTGGACCGATTTTAATAATCCTTTTTTCATTAGTACCCGTGGCATGATGGTTAGTGCGTTGTAATGTCATGCAAGGGGTCTTGGGTTCAATCCCTGCCTGTGCCACCCTAATTTAAAAAAAAAATAATATTCGCGGGTGCTGCCTCTTGCGAGGAATTCAATGTCATGAAAAAGTGCTTTCTCAAATTAGCCGTTCAGATTCGGCCTAAAATTGTAGGTCAGTTCCATTCCTGACAACAGTACTCTCACACAAAAATGGTTGCGAGTTGTAAGTCACTAGGCCCTTGTTCACAACGGACTGTTGCGCCACCCAATTTAAAAAAAAATCATTAGAAAGCTTTATTATCGCTGAGTAACATTGACTATATTTAGCACTAGATTACTCTAGAAATCTTTAGAAATTCTTATTAAAAGCAACCGAAGGTGTATAAAACTAGCCATAAAATGGTTTTCATCGCATACGCTGCGAAGAGTATTAAGTAAGTGTGAAAAATAACAGTGGTCAACCATTTTTTTCGGACGCTCCCGGTGGCACAGGTAACACCAATTTAGTATTTTCAAAATTACGATTATCCGGAAGAAAAGAACTGCAATGATGGGAAAACGGATCTTTCTACGTTTAAATTATCGTTGGATGTTTCTTAAGATCAACAGTCTGTATGTTCAATCCGTAAAAATGGTCCACTGGGAAAGCTCTAACAGGACACGTCGCTGTTTATTTGGGACGAGTGCACCATGAGTCATAGAGCTCATGTAGAAGCAGTGGACCGCACATTAAAAGGTATAAGAAATTCATGCAATATGATAGGTGGCGTAACTTTTCGCTGGAGACTTTCGCCGAACTATACTAGTTGTAACAAAAAGTACACGTGCCGACGTTATAAAAGCGTGCCTCAAATGATCACCTTTGTGGCTATCAATTCAAACTCTCAATTTGCGATCGAATATTAGAGCACATTTTTATGCAATAACCGCGGTGGTAATTTCTCAGAAAATATCTTAAACTGTTCAGAGTCTAGAAATTCTTATACACACAATCTATCCCGACATCAACAATCTTACAGTAAGAAATTTCATTTGGCTCTGTTAGAGACCGATTTTGTTACCCAGAAACGACTCAGTAAATGAGATAAACAAATTTATTATTGCAAAAATACCAGGTGATTTTAAATATTACAAATCCTCGTGCAACATCGAAGATACATGAACTAAAATTAAAAACAGGTACGCCTGCTATGCTTTTTAAGCCCTACCAATATGTGTAATTGGTACAAGACTATTAATAAAAGAATTAAGAGATAATGTGATCGTAGCAACTATCATTACGGGTCCAGCGGCTGGTGAGCTCGCACATGTTCCGCGGATCCTGATGGTACCATTTGATTTGCTTATATCTTCTGAAAGGTTACAGTTCCCTTTAAAAATATTCTTTGCCCTAAAAATAAAAAAGAGACTGGGATGCGACCCACACTGATAACTTCCCATCCCGTCTGTCGATTTGTCTTGCTTAAAAGTTTGTCTATATGTATCTGTATCAATTTTTACCAAATTTGAGTACTATTTTTTGTATTTTGTATTGTATTTTGTTCAATTTTTATATAAAAATTACAGAATATCAAAAACAATATTTTCTGTGAAATAAAATTACTTTGAAGCCAATATTTAAAATTTTTGAAAAGATATTTGAGTCGAAAATCAATTTTTACCAACTTTTATAAATTTTTTTTTGGGTTTTTATTTTTTGTAAAAAAACGGTCAATTCGATTTTTCTCAAACTTTAACTGAATGTTGACAACAAGATTTTTAAAAAAGATAAAAGTAAATTAAAGCTGATATCTCAAAGTTTTGAAAAGATATTTGAGTCGAAAATCAATTTTTACCAACTTTTATTCATTTTTTGTAAAAAAAACTGTCAATTCGATTTTTCTTAACATTTTTCAAAATATTTAAAACAATATTTCTTATAAGATAAAATAAGCTTGAAGCCTAAATTTCAAGTTTTTGAAAAGATATTTGAATCGGTATTCAATTTTTACGAACTTTGAGTAATGTTTTTTTTTAGGTTTTTATTTTTTATAAAAAAAACTGTCAATTCGATTTTTCTCAAAATTTTATCAGATGTCAAAAACATTATTCTTCGTTGCAAAAAATTGTTTTAGAGATGAAATCATATTTCAGTCGTAAAATTTTGGAGGTGACAAATTTTTTTTTCAGTTTTATTGATTTATAAAAAAAACGTTATATTGATTTTTATCAAAAAATATACCTGTTTGGTATCACGTTACAATATATTATATAAAATTTAATTCAAGTCTCTAGCGTTTTTGGTTCGTAAGATATTTAAGGTTAACCAAAATTTTCACCTTTTTTTCAAACTGCTATGGTAAAAAAAACACCCACGCAATTTTGTTGAGAGCCCTTTCTGCATCTTTCTGCTTTATTATCTGTATAACAAAATTTATTTTAAGTCGATATCTTTTCTGGTTCTTGAGCTATGGACGACGAAAAAAACATCACGAACGTACGGTCGTATACAAACGTACGTACACACGCACGAACAGACATCTTTCTAAAAATCTTTTATTTCGACTCTAGGGACCTTGAAACGTTGAGAAATGTCTAAATTTTCAATTTGACAAATCGGACCCATTACAATAACTTCCTATGGGAAGTTAATAAATCGACTTAAGGAAAGGCTTAAGGAAAGAGTACCTACTTTTCCCACGGGCATTTGTATGTGGCATTTTTTCAAGTACGATCTCCTGAAAATCAATAAGTTTTGTTGCCACCTACATATAATACAGCCAACGTAGTGTACTGGGATGCTTTAAGATAAGAATACATTTTTTTTTTCTAATTTAGTTATTCATGGTCGTTTTAATTAGCATGGTTATAAGTTTGATATCTTCTTTTTAAATTTAAACTTCTTCTTTTATTCATGAGACACCGTGAACAACATCAATTTGTACCAATTTTGCGTACTATTTTCTGTAGATTTAAATTTTTTTATGAAAAAAACTGACTGTTTATACAAAATTTACTTAATGTCGAAAATAATATTTTCTGTGAGATAAAAATAGTTTGAGTTCAATATATTTAAATTTTGAAAAGGCCCATTTACATAACTACCTATGGGAAATTAAAAAAAAAAAATTAAAGGGAATTCAATTGATGTTTATTTCTTTGTATCCAAGACTGTATGTCAATACAGTCGCCACAACTACGCTTTCGGCAAAATTTCCTATTCAACAAATTTTCTATTACCAATTTACAAATTTGTGACCGTTTGTGCTCTAGAACTTCTTGAATTTCATCCTTGTTGTTTTGAAAAGATTGTGAAGCATTGGTATAGAACTTATCTTTCACGTTTCTTCAAAGAAAAAGTAAACCAATCGTGATAACCCTTTCGAGAAATATACTGTCAGAAAACTTAATCATGCAAAACTGCGATAGATTCGTACGTTGTCTGTTAGGTAGCGCCTTATTATTAAAAACATCACTCAGTGGAAAACTGGCTATATTAATGTCTTATGCTTATGCTTAAAACGTCGAGTTTCCACATCAATATCATCAAGTTCCGGCTATAAGAAATCGGTAATAATCGTTAATAATTCGATCCCAATGCGTTAGCCGTAATAGTTGCACCAACTTTATTTCCAATTAAGTTAAGTCTAATCACATCATCATTCCAAGAAAGGATGTAAAGGCTTTTCCTTGGCTCTATTTTCTACGCCCCACATTTTATAATTTTGCTTCTTCTCAACGTATAGCTTCCTGGGCTTAAATGGTTATTTATTCACCAAAGATGATTTTGTTATCAAAATTCGGATAATTTTGATGCATTTTAAGGACCCAATCAGTGATTAAATCACAGCGTAATTCCAAAGATAGATGATTTAATGATAAACTTGGGTTATATGAACTATACCTTGTTCTCAAAATCTAACCTCTCATTTGAAAACACTTTACTTACATATTTATAAAAACTGATTTTAAGCAAATAAATTTCTTCAAGTGCATTTGGATATTATTGAACGACCTTCCTTCTTATACAAAGTCGACCCCAACTGAAGTGTAGTGGCCTGCTAACACTTTTCAACTTTTTTCTGTTGCGTTAACTGCATTGCATCCGGTCGGTCGAAGCTCCTCGACAAATCAATGTAAGATTGTCCGGAATAGAAGACTAAGCATATAACCTTATATAATATAGAGCAAAGAATATATACTTATATAAGATGTAAAAATATCGTTTTATTATACCAACACAATCTACCTTCCCAGGATGTTGAAGCTAAAATGCAAAGAAAAGAAAAAAGAGAAAAAGAAAATATCACGAAGAAAAAAAAAAAACATCCTTGTTGACTAATGACTTTTTCTTTCTCTTCCTGTGTTCAAGAGTAAGGTAGAAGCTACGATGATGGTATATGGTCCTTTTTTTCTCCCTGGATCAGGTTTTTATTTAGTACAGGTACCTATATCCTTGATGCCAAGGTGTATTACCAACATTATTATGCCACGGAGTGATGTGAACCTTAGCCCGGGGGGTATGATGTTAGTTAATTTGTTTCAAGGAAAAAATTAATGTTTTATATTTGTAATAAAGTCGACAAGGTGAAAACCAAATGCCTTAAATCGTGCCGGGGATTAAATGTGCACGTAGTATAAAACTCTTGTGGTTTAATGGACTTTCGAGATAAATATTGTCCTATTTTTATTTTTCATGGGCATTTTTTTTTTTTTTAAGTGACTCGAGGTATGTACATAGGCACTAAGTTTTGAGTGTAGGCAGGGCAGTATACGCGGGGAATGCTTGGTTGTTGAATGAAACAGAAAAAAATAAGTAAATTCTCAAGTCAAGGCAAATAGGTTGTGTCCTTGGTTTTTCTCGTAATTGAAATTGTTCATTTTAAAGAGGTTTTAATTTTGTTCAAAACAAAAAACAAAAAAAAGTTTTAAAATATGTATTATATACATTTTAGGAGTTTTAAGTTGCTTGTCACATAAAATGGCAGGGTTTGGAAATGCTTAAAAGTTTTTTTTTCTTGTTGGTTATTTGATGAAGGGATGAGAATTTTCGCAAATGGACACGTTTTGACTTAGATTAACAGAAAAAGGAAATTTTCATGTTAAGCCGATATTTTCTATTTGACTTGTTTTCAGTATTTGGTGGTCTAAATAGAAATGTTTTATTTTTGTTTTTGAAATGAAAAAATGAACAAGAAAAAATGGTTTTATGGTCTTGTCTAGAGAATAAAAAAAGGTAAAACGAAGTGAATGCTTAATTAGTGTAAATGACTTATTTGCCTTCTACAAATCCACAATTGAGTTAATTTCAAACCGCATAAAATTACATTCTGTACAAGAACAAAAGTTACAAGTCTATTTTTGGTTGTCATTTAGTTAAGAAACTTTTATTTGACTTGAAAATTTGAACTTCTTTTGAAAAACCGTTGGCGTTTTTGGTTGCAAAATAAATAGTATATTTTTCTTTTCTACTATTTATTATTTGAAATAAAACAAATCAAAAAAAGAATTATTTTTGAGCTTCTACAAAACGATTGTCTGTTTTTTAAATCTAATACAAATTTTAAAACAAGCAAATTGTAAAAAATATTATTAGTGCCGAAAATCTCGAGAAATAGAGGCGAACAATTGTTTTACAAAAACACACTTTTATCAAAATTTTGTTCTTTTCATAAAATCACAAAACAAAAATACAAACTTTAATGATTAAATTCTTTTATAAACATACCGGAATGATTTTTTTTTAAATCAGTTTCTTAACGCAACACTGCTAATATTCTAGGATTTACAGCTTTTTATTAGAAAATGAATAAAAGATTGAAAGACTCAAACTCTTTGTTCTTAAGACGTGTAAATTTAATCGACGATTAAACTTAATACTTTTTATTACAGGAAATCAGTGCCATTGTGATCATTTTAAAGGAAATTAAACTTTTTTTTTTTTCACTTCAACTCCAGGTCTACTTTCATCACAGTGAAGACAGCACATAAGTTGCTAATATTTCGGTTTTTATACGTGAACAAATTATATATTATTATTATTTATTATTTAAGGACATTAAATGTACAGAATGTAGTACCCGTAGCGTGATGGTTACTGTGTTGGATTGTCATGCAAGGGGTCTTAGGTCCAATCCCAGCCTGTGCCACCTAACTTTTTTTTACGGGTACTGCCTCTTTCGAGGAATTGAAAAATCCTCTAAGAGTAATTCTTGTCATAAAAAAGTGCTTTCTCAAATTAACCGTTCGGATTCGGAATATAAACTGTAGGTATGGTTGAGAGTTGTAAGTCACTAAGCCCTGGTTCTTCAGGGACTGTTGCGCAACCCAATTTTTTTTTCTTAATGTACAGAATTATATATAAACTCAGATTTATCTGCCAGGGCTTACAGTTGGGTTTAATAAAAAGATGTGTATAAAAGTAATTTTATAATAAACTAGTTGGGAGATCGAGGGTCTCGAACCTGGCACCAATCCGTTTGATGTGGTCAAAAGGAACCGAAACCCGGAAGATCATCTACGACCGTCCGATGATTGTTTTGGTTTTTTAATTCTTGAAGTTCAACTTTGTCAACATTTTAAGAATTTTGTTAAGAAGAAACAGATATAAGATAATTTATTGTGTGGTTAATAAAAAGTGAAAACATGCAGTTTCTTCTATTTTTAAACATTCTGTTGTGAGGTTTTATATTTTGAGTTGTTGATTTGCACAGGTGGCAGTTGGGGTGGTTATTTGATTAACAGGCAGTTGTATGTTAGTTTTGTAGGTTCCACTTCTTGTCTAAGGAACCATTTGGTCAGAATTGAGTTTGTAGAAGAGGGGAAGATGATTGGTGGTGATTGTATATGGTCAAGTCCGAATTTATTTGTTTTCTCTAATTAGAATCAACAAAGTTTAAGATATCTTTTTTGTTGGTTGATAGCGAGACGATATTTCCTGATTTGTGTTATTCAAAACGAATTTGGAATCCATATCGCCGTGTTCGCTACTTTTTATTTCAACTTGCCCTGGGATACAAAAAATTTCCAGGTATGGCTCGAGCTTTATGATGATGTCTCTTATTTTTCTTAAGATCTTTGAGCTGTTATTTATGTTTGCTGCTAATGTTGAAAGACTGCCTGTACAGTACATATTAAAGTCTTGTTTTCCTTTTCATTGCTATTTCTGTTGATCTTAAAATCGCAAGAGTTTCGGTGGAGAACGAAGAGAAGTAAGGTGGTAGTTTTTCTGTAGTTTTATTAGCCATCAGTATAAAAG
>NW_026605745.1:0-33996 GCF_945859685.1 Eupeodes corollae | reverse complement strand
TATTATTATTATTATTATTATTATTATTATTATTATTATTATTATTATTATTATTATTATTATTATTATTATTATTATTATTATTATTATTATTATTATTATTATTATTATTATTATTATTATTATTATTATTATTATTATTATTATTATTATTATTATTATTATTATTATTATTATTATTATTATTATTATTATTATTATTATTATTATTATTATTATTATTATTATTATTATTATTATTATTATTATTATTATTATTATTATTATTATTATTATTATTATTATTATTATTATTATTATTATTATTATTATTATTATTATTATTATTATTATTATTATTATTATTATTATTATTATTATTATTATTATTATTATTATTATTATTATTATTATTATTATTATTATTATTATTATTATTATTATTATTATTATTATTATTATTATTATTATTATTATTATTATTATTATTATTATTATTATTATTATTATTATTATTATTATTATTATTATTATTATTATTATTATTATTATTATTATTATTATTATTATTATTATTATTATTATTATTATTATTATTATTATTATTATTATTATTATTATTATTATTATTATTATTATTATTATTATTATTATTATTATTATTATTATTATTATTATTATTATTATTATTATTATTATTATTATTATTATTATTATTATTATTATTATTATTATTATTATTATTATTATTATTATTATTATTATTATTATTGTTATTATTATTATTTTTATTTTTGTTATTATAAGTAAGGATTTTACATCCTTTAATAGTAAAAAAAATGAACACCAACGTGAGTTGGCCCAACTGTTCGTACCGTTATTAAATGAAATGACAAGACAACAAAACTTAATTTGATTTAGTTGTATTTATTCTTTGAATTGTTCTTATAACCTGGGGAGACTAACTCCCTAACCCACTTATCTCGAATTCATTAATCAGCACGGTAACTTCGGCATGGTTCAGGAGATTTGTATTAACGATGCCACTTTTCGCCATCTGACATTCTCGGACGATTTCATTTACTTGATGAATGATATCCTGTTCGAATTTCTGAATATCTGTTACCATCACTTCGCGATTAGAATTTTCAATAATCCTATTAATCTTCCTTGTCATGTCTTCTATTACGCTGGAAATTTTCTCGTTCACCTTGTACTGTTCATTGTTATTTTCCACGATTTGCTGTTGACTTTGCAGGATTTTATTCCAATCTGCTGCGTCTGGGTTTCCTGCAACCCATTTTAGTGCTAAACCTATCCATTCGATTGACCTCTGCTTTCTCAATGGTTTTGCCCTCAACAAGTTTATTCGGTTGGTTATTTGATTAAGGTGAAAATTAACCAGCTGCTTCCTGTCTAAGTCTCGGAAGTTCTTCTTTATCGATTTCGAGACCTCTTCTAGTTGACGCTCGAATTGCCTCAGGTCGATGACATGGATGAGATTAAAGTTGCCGTTGATTATCCAAGCCTTGCTCTCTTTGATGGAAACCAGCGGTGACGTGTATGAGAACAGCTGCAAACCCTGGACTGTAGTTAGGTAGGTTAGGCAGGCTAGTCTGTAATTTTACTGAAATCTAAGAAATATCTGAACAACATCTTAGATAATAGGTATAACTAATGAACATTTTTAGTTCTTTTTACTTTGCTTCGTACATCAATATCGATTAGTTTTTAAATAAGAAAATAATTTTTAGTCATATTTTTACTATAAAGAAAATATATTTTTTATTTTTTAATGTAAGAAAGAACATAAGGAACATAATTCACAATTAATTCATAATTCATCCCTCTTTTTTTTTTTTCTTTCTTTTTTTTTAATCTTTTATATTTTTGATATGTGCTCTATGCACTTTTCTGCCTGTCGATGTAATGACAGTTACTTTGTTGCCCTTAGCGACTATTTCTTTACGAAACAAAGGTTTATTTTTTGCTTTAATGCCCTTACTTTGTCACCTTTTTTGTACATTTTAGGCTGAATTCTTTTATTATTTCTATACAGATTTGTTTCTTTCTATTTCTTTCTATTTCGTGTTTTAGTTCTATATTGACCTTGGTGCGGAAATCGAGGAAATTTTGGTAATTTAATCTCTGAGTTCTTTCAAAAAAAATGTCGCTCGGTTTGCGCTTGATTACAGACTGGATTGTTCTATTGTATCTGTCGACTGCAATATAAAGCAACTCTTTCAGTCGCAGATCTTTGTGTTCTTGTTTGAGGCAACGGTATATTTCTAAGATTGTCGAGTGGAATCTCTCGACTTGACCATTGACCTCGGATCGTCGTACGGGGGTATTGTATAGTTTGATCCCTAGCATTTTAATAAAGATTATTATGAAAGGGCTAAGGAAACTACTTTCGTTATCGGTTACTAACATTTCTGGAGCTGTAAAATAATGGAGAATTTTAATGATCTTTTCACGGAGGTGCATTACAGATCTGTTCTTGATATAAAAAAGCTTTCCAAACTGATAAATTTCTCATTCTGGATTTCAACCATATTTAGATGGAGGATTTAGCAAGAATAAGTGGGGATAGGGGTTGGTTGAAAATCTGGGTGATTCGGATGTCTATCATATTTATTCAGATTACAAATTTCACATGTCTTCATGTATTTCTTTATAAGGCTATTCATTTTTGGGAAATAGTAATTCTCAAGGAGTTGCTCCTTGTTTTCACGCGGATTTCTATGGGCCCTTCTATGCTCTTTCATAATCAATTCATACACTGTGTTTTTTATGTCTTTTTTATGTCTTTAAAGATTCTCTGAGTAATCCTTAGTTTAAACCTTGTAAAGTTATTTAAATATACCTCTTGTAACAACGACAAACAACTCTCTGGTATCTTAATACCGTATACAATATTTGGATCAATTTTCATTTTCAATAAGGCCGTTAGATTTTCTCTGTCTGGTTCAGGAATTGCATAATAATGACGGAAACATATCGGATGAGGCTCTTCGTAAGCTTCTATAACCCGTCCAACTTTTATAATATAATCTGATTACGGAATACATTAATAGGGATCTCCATGTGGGATCAGGTCCGTATTATCCTGATCAGCGCTATGGGCAGTTGAACTTGATGATTGAGCTTCCTCAGCTGTCTCTGTTGTATCGGTACTTTTTGATTTATCCGTTACAACAGTAGCAGCATCAGTACTACAATTCTCAACGGCGGTTTCGGTAGATTCGTTTTCGGTTAAAATAACACTTGGTGCCGTCTCAGTGCGTTCTGAGTCAGTCAAGTGATTGACTTCCGTCTTTAACCTGAACAAAGCATCAGCGACTACATTAGATTTTCCAGGTTTGTAGATAAGCTCGCAGTTATACTCCTCAATACGAGCCTTCCAGCGCTTTAACTTAGCATTGTGGTTTTTATTGCCCAATGAATAAGTCAAAGGCTGATGATCTGTATATACACGAATCTTCCTAGCCCCGTAGAGGTATGAACGGAGGTTGTCAAGTGCCAACACGATCGCCAACATGTCTTTTTCGTTAGTTGCATATCCCTCTTCTGCTTGGCTGAGAGATTTCGAGATATAGGCTATTGGGCGATCCTTCCCCATGCACCTTGGGAAAGGACGGCTCCTATCGCAAAGTAGGAAGCATCAGTGGTGAGGTTAAATGCTTTTTCGAAATCTGGGAAGGCCAGGACCTCTGATGAAGTTAGCAATATCTTTAAATCTTTAAACGCTTGCAAGGCTTCATCATTTAACTTGACCGGAACACGTTTGGACTCATTAGCCCTTACTTGTGCGTACTTCCCCTTGGTCAAGATGGTTAAGGGCTTCGCGACCTTCGGGTAATATAATAGGATGTCAACCCCAGAAAGCTTTTTAGGTCTTTCAAGGTTTCCGGGGGTGAGATAGCCTGTACGGCTGATACCTTGCTTGGGTCAGGTTGTATGCCCTGAGGGGTGATCACATAACCGAGAAATTCTACCTGGGTTTTCATGAAATGTGTTTTTTCTAGATTTACCTTAAGGTTCACTGTCCGGAGTCGTTGGAATATAGTATCGATATTTTTGAGGTGGTCTTCTTCACTCTGACCAAAAACAATTATGTCGTCGATGTAGATATAACAAATCTTTCCTTTGAATTCCTTAAGGACGTCATCAATCATTCTTTAAAAGATTGCTGGGGCGTTCTTCAACCCGAATGGTATCCTTAAGAAT
The DNA here is from genome assembly GCF_945859685.1 of Eupeodes corollae. Classification (NCBI taxonomy): domain Eukaryota; kingdom Metazoa; phylum Arthropoda; class Insecta; order Diptera; family Syrphidae; genus Eupeodes; species Eupeodes corollae. Next base: position 29,787 of record NW_026605745.1, on the reverse strand, counting down.
TCATATTTGCCGTTCATAGTCGAGAAAGCTGTTTTTGGTATATCGTTAGGTTTCATCGGTATTTGATGGAACCCAGAAGTAAAATCTAGAGTCGTTAAATACTTTGCCTTACCAAGGCTGGCTAGTGTAGAATTTATGTCCGGAATTGGATAGGTGTCTGCGATTGTTATGCCGTTTAGGCGTTTATAGTCGATTACAACACGATATTGCTTTTCCCCTGAGGGCTTCGGCTTCTTAGGTACAACCCATATCGGCGAGTTGTAGGGACTATTGGAATGGTTCCTTCCTCAAGCAGACTCCTTATCTCTTTTTCCACGACCTCTCTCAAGCACGCAGGATGTGGGTAACTTTTTGCGTACACAGGTTCTGTTGTATTTGTCCTTATTTCTGCTCTTACATTTGTTTTTATTGCTTCGTTTGTATCGATTGGTCCAAAAATCGATTTATATTTCTTAACCATATCACGAATCTTCGTTCTAACACTTTCCGGAAGAGCTTCATTAATAACAGCATTTACCTGAGCAGAAATTCGAGCCTTAAGAGGAATAACAAGGAATAACAATACCAGGATTGAGAGGGAGAGTATTCTCTTTTCGGTCTATTACCGCTTCTAATTCTTTTAATGTGTCGTCCCCAATAATCCCATAAAACGACACTAACCCTGGCAGGACGTAGAATGTTAAAATGGTGTCGTTGCCTGCTTTTTCAAAAAAATTACCAGAGACCTTTTTACTTACGACTATATTTCCAGCAGCGCAACGTACAGAGAATGGTTTTGTTAACTGGGTGCTTTTTTGGTGTATTGACATTTACATTTGTTCTTATTGCTTCGTTTGTATCGATTGGTCCAAAAATCGATTTATATTTATTAACCATATCACGAATCTTCGTTCTAACACTTTCCGGAAGAGCTTCATTAATAACAGCATTTACCTGAGCAGATATTTGAACCTTAAGAGGAATAACAATACCAGGATTGAGAGTGAGAGTATTCTCTTTTCGGTCTATTACCGCTTCTAATTCTTTTAATGTGTGGTACCCGATAATCCCATAGAACGACACTAACCCTGGCAGGACGTAGAATGTTAAAATGGTGTCATTGCCTGCTTTTTCAAAAAATTTAGCAGAGACCTTTTTACTTACGACTATATTTCCAGCAGCGCAACGTACAGAGAATGGTTTTGTTAACTGGGGGCTTTTTTGGTGTATTGACGGACTAATAAAATTCTTGTTAGCACCCGTGTCTATTAAGAATTTTAATTTGGTGCCTCCCTGCGTAACAAATTCTATATATGGAACGCTGGAGAGGCACCCGTCATAAAATTTACTGTGTCCTCTACTGTATCTTCGACATTATTTTAGGCTGCGCGTTGATATTCACCAGCGTAGGCTTCATCTTCATCTATAACCTCAGTATTGTACAACCTCTGTTGCTTTTTATAGGTAGGGCCATAACCTTCTGACCTGGCTCCCCTTTTGAATGGGTTTCCATTCCGAGGGCGATTAATATAATCTACCTGTCTTGATTGTACCGAACCCAACTCTATTTTTGCATGAGGTTTAGGAGCTGTTGGCCTGGGTGGAGGATTACCATTCCGACGATAGTTTTGAGACGAACCAGGATGCGAGAATTTTTTCGGCGGTGGCATCGCTGGCCTGGTATCGTTCAATCTTCCCCCATTCATAGGCCTGAAGGATTGATTGATTGGGGCGGTTATGGAATTGGTCACGTATGGGTCATGAATCGTGTTGCTTCTGAAATTCAAATTCTGAACTTCCAAGCAAGCCGTGTAGGCCTCAGGCAAAGTCTTGGGTTTCTGTTTGATTAGCATACGAGAAAGATCCCCAGACAGCCCACGTATTAAGACATCCAACACACGGTTGCGATACGTCTCTACTAATGCATTGACCGTCTCTGATGAATAGGTCTCCGTTTTAATTTTGTTGATTATGAGGGAGGAACTCATCAATTTTAGAACCCCTCTGAGACAACTGACTTAACTGGTGCTCAAGAGTCCTTATGTCCCTCTTGTCTACATAATGCAGCGAGAGACATCTCTTGATCGCACTTCAGTCGTCCTCAAATATGTTGTACGATAATAATGCGGTGTCTTCATTCCCCCTTATTTTATTTCGTATATGCAGCATTATTGCCCTGTAAATCGGCTTACCTCTTACGATTTTAAAGTCGCTTAAAATCGACTCCACGTTGTGAATCCACGACACATATTGCGTCGGATTCCCATCGAATACTTGTAGCTCTTTTACACTATCCGGAAGCTTGCTAATCTCCTTTAGCTCAACTTCGTTCCTCGGACCTACTTAAGGTGCTTCTGCAGCACAGATACCACTCACACCACTCGCGCTAGCCGTGTTCGCAACTTCGAGCGACATTACTCTGTTTTCAACAATTTTTAATTGCTCATAAATACGATTCACCGCACCGGTCAAATCTTGAACTGATTTTTGCAACTCATCCATTTTTTGGCACGAGTTTACTTTTCTTCTTAAACACAAATATTTCTTTAAGCTAAGTTCAAAATTTCTTTCAATTTTTTTTTATTTTATTCAGGTTCTCCCCAATTTAATTTTTCTAAACTTTATATCAACTCTTTTTTACTTTTAAGATATTATTTTTTTCTTTATAACTTTTATTTTCTTTAATTTTTTTATAAATTTCGATTACTACTTTCTTTTTTACTTTTTCTCTTTGAGATATTTTTCTTTAATAACCTTTCCTTCCACATTTTCAATTTATTCTTAAGTTTTTATACAGTTTTTATCGACTCACAGGTTATTGAGTTTCATGATATATCACACTAGTAGTTATCGGTTATTCAGTTTTATGATATGCCGCACTTTGTAACAATATCTATCAAAAAAAACAAAAATTATTATAACGGGTTTTCAAACGGAAACCCGGCAAGGAAGTGTCTTGTTGGTCCCGTTTGGACGTTTTAAAACGACCTACTACTGGCACGATCAATCTTCACACCACATCCTTATGCCTTTTCGAATATCCGCATGTTCCCATGTGAATGCAATGTGAATGTGCTCAAGATCCATTAAAGCGACTGTGTTCCCATGTGTACAGTGACGATCACTTTTATTAAAAAGTGTTCTGGTCTTGAATAGGACATTCATAGGCTTAAAGGATGCAGTTTGCCGGGTTCCTGCTCGGGCGCCAATTAAGGATTTTACATCCTTTAATAGAAAAAAAACCGAACACCACCGTGAGTTGGCCCAACTGTTCGTACCGTTATTTAAATGAAAAAACAACAAGACTTAACTTTGTTTAGTTTTATTTATTATTCTTTTAACCGTTCTGGTTCTCGTCTGCCGAAAGACTAACTCCCTAACCCACCTATTGGATATTTGCTCAGCCAATCCAAATGCTGAGCAAGCTATTTCGCCTACCGGATGGTTATAGGCGTATCGCATTACGCATTACCTAAAGCAATGCAAAGGTTTAAGCGCAATGTCAGCAGGTTCCCATGAATGCTTCATGCCTGGTTCATTGACATCCAATAGAACGATGTTTCCGAAGGTCAACGTCGTTGGCGTGTGTTAACTTTATAAGTGTTGTTTTTGTTATTTTTAATGTTATGATTCATATTATTTGTTGTTAGTATAATTTATAATGGGTACGTTTTATTGCTTTAGTACCCGTGGCATTATGGTTTGTGCGTTGGACAATGTTACCACAACATTCTTAATTAAAAATGGTCTTTTACACGGAGCGGCGAATTTGGCGATTCTCTTCAGCATTTACACTTCTGAAAGGAAGTCTTATTAAGGCAATTGAGTACTCCGACGATCTAATTTCGTACAAAACGACCTAAAAAGTTGACGCTATTAGAATGCTTTTGCTTGATTTCGACAAGATTCAGCGATATCGAGACGACTGGAAACTGAAAATAAATGTCCAGAAGTCCGTGTTTACAACGCTGTCCCGGCTTATATCGAACAGCCGAATTACGTGTATTACTATTCCAACGATTTCCTGTACAACGGGAATCGAATCAACAAAATTGACAATTTTGTGACAAAAATCTATGTTTTCGATCAACAATTTAATTTATTTATAATCTATCCGAACGTCGAGTGTTTTGAAAGTTCACGCTTGCGCGGCTTCATTCCACCAGAGGCATTCCGGTATGGGATAGATTGGCAGTCCCGCTATATCTTCCACGTCAGACGACGAACCATGGCACAGGGCGGAACAGAGCTACTGCGGTTCTGTAGGGCTGTTCCGAACAGGACATCAAAGTGATAGGGTGAAGCAGGTGACCCAGTTTTGGTGGCTTCAATCGGAACTTGATAGTGGATAGTCAGAATGGAGTTCTAAACCTTGGCCGGCTAACATACTTGTTTAATAGTTTTTGTGTTTAGCCTTAAGAAGAATAGGCATTGTGACACCAAAAAAAAAACAATTTATAAAAAAATTGAACAAAATTAATAATACATATACAAAAAAAAACATGGAATTATAAAAAAAAAAATATGAAAAACAATCACGTTAGATAGTTAGATTTGCTGCATTGGTTGTTCTAGTTTTAAGTAGTTTATGGGTAGAAAAGGTAGTTTAAATTAGTTTAAAGTTTTATTTTAAGGATCTAATTTCAAGTAGTTTTTAAGTAAAAGTAAAAAAAGATATCGAAATTATTTTTTTTTTATTTTCTAATAAATAAGTATTATAATAAGTATTGGTATTAAGTGTTATATTTTAACTTAGAGTGCCCGTATGGGACCATTAAATTAGTGTTAAGTTATGGTTAATTAGGCTAGTTTTATGAATTTTTGTTCAGCTTTAAGATGGTTTTTAGAATAAATTAACGAGAATGAATACAAAAAAGTGCGTTGGACTGTCATACGAAAGATCTTGGGTTCACGGGTATTTCAATTGCGAAGAATTGGCAATTTTCCAAGAGTAATTCTTGTTATGAAAAACTGCTTTTTCAAATTAACCGTTCGGATTCGGCTTAAAGCTGTCGGTACCCTCCATTCCTGACAACATTACTCGCACATAGGAATGGTTGATAGTTGTAAGTCACTAGGCCCTGGTTCTCTACGGACAGTTGCACCACAATATTTATTTATTTATTTTTGTTAAGGTATTATTACTATTAGCATGATTATTATTGTATGTGCGTATTATTATTATTTGTTTTGTTTTTATTACTATGTATTATTTGTAGCGGAATTTATAACTTTTAGTACATTAGGATTATTATTAGTTCTAGATTAATATTTATATGATTTTTATTATTATTATTTTATTATAATTAGATTAATATTAATATATTATTGTTCAGTAGTTGCTACAAATATACAAATATAATGTTCAAATGGTAGACATGTGCATTCAAGAGGACACAAGCGTCCACAGGTTTTTCACAATACCCACCTCTGTCTATCAACTCCTACTCTCACCTCCCCGCGGTGAACATCGGGTGCCTAGTACCTCAACTGGAGATTGGGTTCCAACCGCAGGGGAAAGTTGTTGGGGGCAGCAAACGAGAGAGGGGGGAGAGGTGTTTCCACTAAGGCACCTCTCCTTAACCAGGCGGCAGCGGACGAATTCTCGAGATAGAATCAACGGTGGCGTCTACAGTTCCAGTAAGGTTGAACTACTTAGTGAACACCTTATAGGGCTTCTTCGACATATTCGGAGCCCAGGCCTGTAAGGAGCGGTTTATCCGGCTCCCCTTCCTTGGAGTTATACTAAGGATCTGGCCCTCCAGGTTGGGGGTTGTGCGGTCGGGGTGACTTCCTGGCCACGTAAAAATACCTTAAGTTTCGAAGCACCAACAAACCTCGGATACGGACGGATTGACTGTTGACAACCCACGCAAACGAAATAAGGACAACGAACTTCGGATATGTACGTGGAATGTTAGGTCCCTTAACAGACCACGTGCAGCCGAACAATTAGCGAAGCCCTAAATTGCTGCAAGGCAGATATTACAGCCATCCAAGTAGTGCGATGGGATGGACCGGGCAAACGCAAACTAAAAGACTGCGATATCTACAACGGCGACTGCTACCGAGAACAAAGACAGCCTCTATTTGGGTGTGGATTTGTTGTTGGAACTAGGCTCAGGCAAAAAGTCTTGAGTTTCAACAGTGTGAGCGAGCGCATCACGACAATCCGCATCAAGGCTAAATTCGCCAACATAAGCCTAATATGTGCGCATGCCCCAACAGAGGAGAAAGATGAAGACACCAAAGACATATTCTTCGAGCTCTTGGACAAGACATATAAGCAGTGCTCTGGCTATGACATTAAAATTGTCTTAGGAGATTTTAATGCCAAGCTAGGAAGAGAAGACATCTTTGGTGGCATAATCGGGAGTTACAGCCTGCACGACACTACCTCCGACAACGGATTCAGGCTGGTCGATTTCGCTGCGGGGCGAGACGTTCTGGCAGCTAGTACGCAGTTCACGCATCTCAATATCCACAAGGGGACATCGAAATCTCCTGATCAATCAACCGTCAACCAGATTGACCACATTGCGATCGACGCACGACACATCTCCAGTATCCAGGATATCCGAACATTCCGAGAGGCCAACATTGACTCGGACCACTACCTCGTTGTAGCCAAGGTACGGCTACGGATATCCCGATCCAAGCCAAAACAAGGAAGTACTGTGAGAAGATTCGACGTTAGACGGCTACAATCGCAAGAGACTGCCATGTCCTTTTCCGATCGAGTCTCTAATAACCTCTTAAGGAGTCCTATGCTTTCTGCATTAAGCATTGAAAACCAGTGGCAACATTGCCTTGCAGCCATCAGAAGTGCTCTGAAGTGCTAGGTTTCACACGGCCACCACAGCGAAACCCCTGGTTTGACGACGAATGCCGGCAAGCGGACGCAGCGAAACAAGAGGCATACAAAACGGCGCTGCACAAAAGGACTAGAGCTGGTCATGAGCTCTATGAGCAGAAGAGGCGAGAGGAACGCCGACTTCTAAGAGGGAAAAAGAGAGGGCATAAGAAGCGCGATGTCGAAGATGTTGAGAGGTTTAAAAACAGGAATGAAGTGCGAAAGTTTTATGAACAGCTGAAACAAAATTCGCAGGTACATAAACCTAGAACCGAAGGCTGCAAAGACGAAAGTGGAGACATCATAGTGGAACCCCAGGCAATGCAGAGAATATGGAAGAACCACTTCTGCGTAATAATAAAAATTATATAAATAATAATTATAACGGTTTTTATTATTATTTGGAATAAGTACACAATGGCGAATAAAAATTCACTTCAAACATTACATAGAACTTTGCAAGATTTAAATGGCAATGATAAACTTTTCGTTAGTAACTTTGAACTTTGTTTTTGATTTCCGCCAGATCCTGAGAGTTATACTTCGCTCTACTTTCGCGGATGAGATTAATGCATCTTAAAAACAGTCATTCTCAAGCATGAATTGTTTCATGACCCGCCTTGAGCCCTTTTTTCAGAGTTTAATGTTTTTTTGAAAACTTTGCTAAGGCTCGGAAGAAGACTTATCGACCGAATATTTGACGGGTTGGAGTTGTCCTTTCCCTTTTTCGGGAGAAGATGAACCACAGCGGTCTTCCATTGCACCGGATAATATGCATTATTCAGTACATTATGGAAGAGTGTGGTGTAAATGTCAATTACTTCCATCGGTAAATGTCTTAGTACAACGTTGGATATACCATCGACACCTGCTGACTTTTTATTTTTTATTGATTGAAGATGAGCTGACGCTCAACCTTCGTCACTAACAATTGATTTGGTCCTGTTTTCTCGGCGATTATGGCATTTGCCAAGGAATCGTTATTGAACCGCATGAAACCGCGGTTCTTAAATCGCCATTGTCTATTCCATCGTTCTTTTTATTGTTTCGTCCATCTGTTTCTGTTGTAAATGTTGGTCAATTTCTGTAATTGTCAGGTTTCTGTTGTTTGGTGGGGCTATGTCACTCGAACGAAGTTCTCTCGCTAAGATGTTGGTGCAAAGAGGCCAACGCTTCTTACTGTAATTGTAAGAGTGCGTTGCAACGTATTCTTCCAATGCCACGCGTTCGTTCGGAATCTGCATTACAGCAGCCAGTCGGTAGTGATCACTGTCGTACTCGACTGTCTGTAAGCAGTTTCGAGGGTGATTACCCACTTTGTCCGTAACTGTCAGTCTGGTGTCGTACAGCAAAAGATCCAGAAAGGAGCCGCTTCTTGAATACGATGGCTTTTCAATAGCCAGCAGCTCGAAGGCATATTCAACGCTGTAAAGATTCATCAAATTAAAGAGATGGTTACCTCTGGCATTACTATGTTGATTTCCCCAATCTTCATGTTTTGCGTTCAAATCAACGGCCAAGATGAAACAGTTTTCTTCCAAGCTCACTTTAAGTTCCCTTAAAAGAATCTCGTGTTCTGAAGCAAAATAAGTAACCTGCGGAGCTCCAGCCGCAATCATATACATTACCTTCCTTTGCGTGAGAGATATGCATAAAATGCAAACTTCTAGCGTCTTGAGCTTCCGCAATTTATTGTTGTATATGATTTTATAATTAATGCCTTTTTGTATAAAGAGAGCGACACCACCCCTTGAGTGGAGTGGAGCATTGGGTTTTCGAAGCATTAAATTCCAAGCGTTTTTTTATTACCCATTGTACATGTACAATGCTGTTTAGGTCGGAGCTTAATACGCCTATCATATTTTGTCTATACAGTTTCACATCCTATTATCAAATGTCTTACAGATATTTTAACAAACAATTTTCGGTCGAAGTAGCCAGTTGTATTCCCCCCTTTAAAAATCCAGCCGTATTACTCGCACTTCGCAAGAATGCTCAACAATTTAACATCGAGCTCAATTTCGGACTTACTTATAAGTATAGAGATTCTTTTTCTAACCACTCATAGGGCATCTTCGAAATATTTGGATCCCAGGTCTGTAAGGAGCGGTTTATCCGGCTCCCATTCCTTGGATTTATACTAAGGATCTGGCCTTCAAGGTTGGGGGTTGTGCGGTCGGGGTGACTTCCTGGCCACGTAAAAAATACCTTTTGTTGCGAAGCACCAACAAGCCTCGGATACGGACGGATTCACTGTTGACAACCCACGCAAATGAAATAAGGACAACGAACTTCGGATATGTACGTGAAATGTTAGGTCCCTTAACAGACCACGTGCAGCCGAACAATTAGCGGAAGCCCAAGCCCAAAAGGTGCAATGGGATGGACCGGGCAAACGCAAACTAAAAGACTGCGATATCTACAACGGCGACTGCTACCGAGAACAAAGACAGCGTCTATTTGGGTGTGGGTTTGTTGTTGGAACTAGGCTCAGGCAAAAAGTCTTGAGTTTCAACAGTGTGAGCGAGCGCATCACGACAATCCGCATCATCGCATCGCCAACATAAGCCTAATATGTGCGCATGCCCCAACAGAGGAGAAAGATGAAGACACCAAAGACATATTCTTCGAGCTCTTGGACAAGACATATAAGCAGTGCTCTGGCTATGACATTAAAATTGTCTTAAAAGATTTTAATGCCAAGCTAGGAAGAGAAGACATCTTTGGTGGCATAATCGGGAGATACAGCCTGCACGACACCACCTAAGAAAACGGATTCAGGCTGATTGATTTCGCTGCGGGGCGAGACGTTCTGGTAGCTAGTACACAGTTCACTCATCTCAATATCCACAAGGGGACATGGAAATCTCCTGATCAATCAACCGTCAACCAGATTGACCACATTGCGATCGATGCACGACACTTCTCCAGTATACAGGATATCCGAACATTCCGAGGGGCCAACATTGACTCGGACCACTCCACGTTGTAGCCAAGGTACGGCTACGGATATCCCGATCCAAGCCAAAACCAGGAAGTACTGTGAGAAGATTCGACGTTAGACGGCTACAATTGCAAGAGACTGCCATGTCCTTTCCCGATCGATTCTATAATAACCTCTTAAGGAATTCTATGCTGCTTGCATTGAAAACCAGTGGCAACATTGCCTTGCAGCCATCAGAGATGCCGCCTCTGAAGTGCTGACGGCGAATACCGACAAGCGCATGCAGCGAAACAGCAGGCATATAAAACGGCGCTGCACAAAAGCACCAGAGCTGTTCACGAGCTCTACGAGCAGAAGAGGAACCCCGGCTTCTTAGACGGAAAAAAAGAGAGCATGAGAAGTGCGTATATTTAAAAAAACCTCCCAAGGGTACCAGCCACGAACCGAAGCCTGTAAAGAAGATCAGGGGAACATCGTAGTAGAACCGCAGTCGATGCTGAGAATATGGAAAGATCACTTCTCCAAATTATATAACGGCGATGACGAACCGAATTTCGCTGTAAGGGAGATAGAACCACTCAACCTCCGCGACGCAGATCAACAATTCCACCTACCCGACCTTGACGAAGTGAAGATAGCTATATCTAAACTTAAGTCAAACAAAGCTTCTGGAGCTGACGGCATCGCTGCCGAACTATTCAAAGCAGCAGGCGATGACTTGGTACGGAGCATGCACCAACTCATCTGCAAAATATGGTCGGAAGAAAGCATGCCCGATTAGTGGAATCTCAGCTTAGTATGCCCGATACATAAGAAAGGAGACCCTCTAAACTGCGCCAACTACAGAGGCATCAGTCTCCTTAATGTTGCGTATATTATGTGCCATATTATGTGAACGTCTGAAGCCATTCGTCAACAACCTGATTGGTTCTTATCAGTGTGGCTTCAGACCAGGGAAGTCCACTATCGACCAAATATTCACACTACGGCAGATCTTGGAAAAAACCCAGGAGCTCCAAATCGATACCCACCATCTCTTTATCGATTTTAAAGCCGCGTATGACAACATCTATAGGGAAGAGCTCTACCGAGCAATGTCTAGTTTTGGCATCCCTGTCAAACTTATCCGTTTGTGCAGAATGACGATGGAGAATACACGCTGCTCTATCAAGGTCGAAAAAGATCTTACCGATGCATTTGATGTCAAAAAAGGTTTTAGACAAGGCGATGCACTGTCATGCGACTTCTTCAACATCGTTTTGGAAAGAATTATGCAAAACTCAACCGTCAACACTAGAGGCACAATCTTCCAAAGGTCCATCCAATTACTCGGATAAGCAGATGATATTGACATAATTGGAAGATCAACGCGTGATGTCAGTGGAGCGTTTTTGAGCATTGCGACGGAAGCGAAGAATATGGGTTAAGTGGTCAATGAGGCCAAGACCAAGTATATGCTGTCATCAAAAAAAGACACTGAACGACGACGTCTTGGACAAAACGTCACCATGGACTTTGAGGTAGTTAAGGACTTTGTCTACCTAGGCACCGCTATTAATGCAGACAACGACACCAGCGCTGAAATCAAACGAAGAATAACTCTTGCAAATCGCTGCTTCTTTGGACTTAGAAGGCAATTGAGAAGTAAAGTCCTCTCTCGAGCATGTAAAACCACCATCTATAAGACACTCATCATCCCGGTTCTCATTTATGGCGCTGAGGCCTTGACCCTGTCAAAGAAAGATGAGAGCGTCTTAGGATGCTTCGAGAGAAAAATTCTTCAGGTGATTTTTGGTCCCGTACGCATAGATGGAGAATGGAGGAGAAGATATTACGACGAACTGTACGGGCTGTACAGCGACACTGACCCAGTTAGCAGAATTAAAGTCCAACGGCTTAGATGGCTATGTCATGTAGACATGGACATCAACGCTCCAGCCCGGAAGGTCTTCGAATCCAATCCCGAGGGACGGCGCAGTAGAGAAAGACCGCGATTTAGGTGGCGCACGCAGGTGGGAGAGGACCTCAACCAACTTGGCGTGCGAAACTGGAGACAGCTAGGTAGGGACTGAGCTGGCTGGAGACGCTTGTTGGTTGAGACGCAGGTCCGCCCCGGACTGTAGCGCCACCTTAACAGTAACAACAGTTGCTACAAATATGTCAATATTAATACAATCAGTTTCAAAAAAATAATCAAACAAGTTATGAAAAAAAGGTTGAACTTAGCTGTTTTCTTTTATAATATTTAAATAATTTCGAAATTGTAAAAGCCTTCGGTCACATAGACATCTATAAGTCCTTAATTATTATTTTAAATTCAGTTTTATTTTCTCTTTTTATTTTTTCAAATACGTTTTAAGTAGGATTATATTTAGGGGATTATTACTTACCTTGGACGTCAATACACCCAATTTGTTTCTTCATGGGACTAGTGTTAATTTGGCACATATAACATCCTTTATCGCTTTCTCTTAGCTTACTTATTTTGATTTTCCATGTACGAAAATTTTCGTGGGTTACACCTATTCTTGCATTATGCGTCACAACTCTCCCTTGTAGTGCCAATACAGTTTGATCAGAAGCACGCAACCATCCAACCTTGAAAAAAAGTCATTTTGTTTATAGTGTATAAATCAAGTCAATAAATCAAGCATACAACTATGGCATTTTTGGAAATTTCAGTATCAAATTAAAATATTTATTTCGGATCGAAAGTTCTCATATTTTCAATAATAATATTAATTTTAGCATTTCTATCAATTGCAGGATTACGACATTTGTTAAGACGGTAAAAGATATACGAATGCATGTATTACATGTGCACAATACGGTGGCTCTTCAAAATTAAAGTCGTTTAAATGAAATTCCGACTTTTATTTTTTCCGTATAACTCACTTCAACCCTTATGTATAGCTATTAGATTATCCACTATTCTTAAAAGATTTTCAAATTTCAGTTTTGATGTTTCTTTATAAATCGCAGAGTTTGACTCATCTTTTCCTGCTAGGCGTTTTATCTTTTCTAATCATCATAATCATTTTCTAACCTTTATATTTTTCCCTCAGAGAATCAAAAGATTTGAAGGTGATCCGCAGGATCGGGTAACTGCTGATCTCATCTTAGTTGGCTTAATCCAGCAGCAAAACTTCCAGACATGATGAAGTTCTTATATTACCTCCTAAGTATAAATAACATGGGTTAGCATTTTTCGTATGCATCGGATTAGGAATAATCATACTTTGACTAATTTCGAATGTTGTACCCGGAGAAATATTGGTTTCTGGATTGTATAAGATAAGCATTTTTGGGCTAAGTGGAATGCGATTGGTTGAAAGAGGGTGAGTATAAGTTTCCAAAAATATTCTATATTCCGTTAAGACATCTGAGAGCGTTGGAAACCAGCACTGATCCTAACTTAAAAAGCTTTCCGAATTCTTATTTCAAAGGAACCACTAAATAAAATTGTTCTGAAGGCTAGATACTAAAGTAGAGTAAAAACGTCATCACCTCATAGGAGGGGAAGAGAAGCAAAGCTAAAATAGTTCGATAATTGACGTCTACAAAAAAAACCATTCGTAGGCATCATAATGGTAATGGGAAACTTAAATACTAAAGTTGCCAATAACAACTAAGCGTTTAGACAGTAGGTATGTAGAAAGCATGGATTTGTCAGTTTGTGAATTTCTGCAAAGCTAATCGTCTTGTGATTATAAATAAATTTTTTTGTTTCATAATCTAAAGGCACCCAAAGGGTTATTAATACCCTTCAAGGATGCCACTTTGCTGCAATAGCAGTAAAGTCAAAGTCTTAATCTACTGATACTAAATTCAATCTACTGCACTTTTTTATGTTTAATAAACCTTTTCTCTATTTAAATTAGAGTAAACTCAAATAAGTATATCTTTTTGAACAACACATTTTTAATCTCTAATTGTATTTTCATAAGAAATTCATAAAACTTTCATTTCGTATTTTCGAATAGAATTTCAAGAATAAATAAAGAAATTTCTAAACAAATACACTATGTGTATGGTGCTATGCCATCAATATATCCTCTTTTAAAATCACTATAACGATAAGTATTCCAAGACTAGGTTTAAATACCTGCACGTTTAATTTTAATACACATATAAATATAGTTTTAAACTAATTATTTACATATTTTTTGTTTGATTAAAATCTACTGCGGAAAGAGCCGATTCTACTGCTTTTTTAGTAATGATCTACTGTACTGCGCTCTTCTCTTACGTTTACATTAAAACACAATGAGATTGTTAGGAAAATAGGGAAGGATTTAAGAGGGTATACCGGTGCATATTGGTCTTAAAAAAAAACAGAGTTGGTTAAAACATTCCAAATGCTCGATGAGTGGTTAGAAAAAGAATCTCTATACTTATAGGTAAGTCCGAAATTGAGCTCGATGGTAGATTGTTGAGCATTCTTGCGAAGTGCGAGTCATACGGCTGGATTTTTAAAGGGGGGAATACAACTGGCTACTTCGACCGAAAATTGTTTGTTAAAATATCTGTAAGACATTTGATAATAGGATGTGAAACTGTATAGACAAAATATGATAGGCGTATTAAGCTCCGACCTAAACAGCATTGTACATGTACAATGGGTAATAAAAAAACGCTTGGAATTTAATGCTTCGAAAACCCAATGCTCCACTCCACTCCAGGGGTGGTGTCGCTCTCTTTATACGAAAAGGCATTAATTATAAAATCATATACAACAATAAATTGCGAAAGCTCAAGACGCTAGAAGTTTGCATTTTATGCATATCTCTCACGCAAAGGAAGGTAATGTATATGATTGCGGCTGGAGCTCCGCAGGTCAATTATTTTGCTTCAGAACTCGAGATTCTTTTAAGGGAACTTAAAGTGAGCTTGGAAGAAAACTGTTTCATCTTGGCCGTTGATTTGAACGCAAAACATGAAGATTGGGGAAATCAACATAGTAATCCCAGAGGTAACCATCTTTTTAATTTGATGAATCTTTACAGCGTTGAATATGGCTTCGAGCTGCTGGCTATTGAAAAGCCATCGTATTCAAGAAGCGGCTCCTTTCTGGATCTTTTGCTGTACGACACCAGACTGACAGTTACGGACAAAGTGGGTAATCACCCTCGAAACTGCTTACAGACAGTCGAGTACGACAGTGATCACTGCCGACTGGCTGCTGTAATGCAGATTCCGAACGAACGCGTGGCATTGGAAGAATACGTTGCAACGCACTCTTACAATTACAGTAAGATGCGTTGGCCTCTTTGCACCAACACCTTAGCGAGAGAACTTCGTTCGAGTGACATAGCCCCACCAAACAACAGAAACCTGACAATTACAGAAATTGACCAACATTTACAACAGAAACAGATGGACGAAACAATAAAAAGAACGATGGAATAGACAATGGCGATTTAAGAACCGCGGTTTCATGCGGTTCAATAACGATTCCTTGGCAAATGCCATAATCGCCGAGAAAACAGGACCAAATCAATTGTTAGTGACGACGGTTGAGCGTCAGCTCATCTTCAATCAATAAAAAATAAAAAGTCAGCAGGTGTCGATGGTATATCCAACGTTGTACTAAGACATTTACCGATGGAAGTAATTGACATTTACACCACACTCTTCCATAATGTACTGAATTTTTATTCGCCATTGTGTACTTATTCCAAATAATAATAAAAACCGTTATAATTATTATTTATATAATTATTATTATTACGTAGAACTGGTTCTTCCATATTCTCTGCATTGACTGGGGTTCCACTATGATGTCTCCACTTTCGTCTTTGCAGCCTTCGGTTCTAGGTTTATGTACCTGTGAATTTTGTTTCAGCTGTTCATAAAACTTTCGAACTTCATTCCTGCTTTTAAACCTCTCAACATCTTCGACATCGCGCTTCTTATGCCCTCTCTTTTTCCCTCATAGAAGTCGGCGTTCCTCTCGCCTCTTCTGCTCATAGAGCTCATGACCAGCTCTTGTACTTTTATGCATCGCCGCTTTGCGTGCCTGTTGTTTGGCTGCATTTGCCTGCCGACATTCCTCATCAAACCAGGTGTTCCTTGTTGGTGGCCGTTTGAAACCCAACTCTTCAGAGGCGGCTTCTCTGATTGCATCTTGGCAATGTTGCCACTGGTTTTTGATACATTGTGTTGGTGGCAGAGAACATCGAGAGAGTTTACTTGTAACTCGGTCGGAAAAGGATTTTGCTATTGTTACCGTTCGACGTTGTACCTTCTCACATCACCTCTCTGTTTTGCCTTGGGTCTGGAAATCCGAAGCGCTACCTTGGCTACAACGAGGTAGTGGTTCGAGTCGATGTTAGCTGCTCGGAAAGTTCGTACATCCATGATGCTGGAAGCGTGTCTGGTGACGATGGCAATATGGTCAATCTGGTTGACGGTAGATTGATCTGGAGAAGTCCAAGTTACTTTGTTGAGGTGTGGAAAACGCGTACTGGCTACCATGACGTTTCGCCCCGCAGCAAAATCTATGAGCCTGAATCCGTTGTCCGAAGTGTTGTCTTGCAGGCTGTTCTTCCCGATTATTCCACTAAAGATGTCTTCCCTTCCTACCTTGGCAATAAAATCGCCCAGGACTATTTTAATATCGTAGCTGGGACACTGCACATATGTTTTGTCTTGGAGCTCGAAGAACATATCTAATGTTTCCGAATTAAGCCTTGATGCGTTTGGTCATGAGGCGCTTATTGATGCACCTATAGCTCAAGACTTTTTGCCTAAGTCTGGCTCCAATGACGAAGCCGCACCCAAATAAGCGCTGTTGGTTTGCGTGGTAGCAGTCACCATAGAAAATATCGCAGTTTTGTATCCTCTTTTTGCCCGGTCCATCCCATCGTATTTCCTGGATGGAGGTGATTGTAGTGTATTAACATCATATTTTAATGTCAACACAATAATGAGTAAGTATATTGGTATCTCATCTCTCTTCTTATCTATGACTATGATTGTCTCGTGTGCATGCTCTACTGGAAAGTAGGTCAGTTCTTATCTGACCACTGACAAAGTCGCGTGCGTGCATTGGCGAGCCAATACTACATTGGCGACGGGAATAAATACGAATAAAAAAAATAATATAAGAAGTGCGTGCAAATAAATTCTTGACGCGTAATGAATGTGGAATCGGTTAAAAAAGAATTAATAAATAAAAAAGTGCAAAGTGCAAATTAATAACTAATTACCTAACCGGAAAACTAACGGTTTATTATTATTTTTATTAAAACTAACGGAAGAAAACGTGGACTATTATTTAAAAAAAAAAGAAGAGTATACCAAAATAAGAATTAATAAAAAGTGCAAGTTCAAATCAATACCGTAGACAATAATTAAAAAAAAAAAAACGGGAATTATTGAAAAAAATAAGAATTACAAAGAACAAAAAAAAGTGCAAAGTGAAATTGTGAATAAAAAACCAAACGGTAAAAAGGACAAACATATATCAAAAATTGACTGGTGAGTTTAAAAATGTAATAATAATTATTATAAATAACGGGGTTTGCGATAGATAAATTTAAATAGGATTTGTTTGGAAATTTATTCATGATTTTCATCAGATCATTTGGAGTTTACTTTTTGGGTTCCGGGTATAGGATCTCTAAGCAATATCATTTTTTAAATTGGTTCCGTTATTTAACTGTTTAACTGGAAAAAATGATGTTTTATGCAAATAGTTTTGCATTTCATTCAATTGAATTGCTATAGAAATCTTTACATAAGTTTGTGAAACATGAAAGTTGTTCCATTCAATTGGAAAATTAAAAAAAAAGAACCAAAAGTGTTATTTCATTAAATTGAAAAGGAAATCAAAGTATTTTGGAAAGTAGTTTTCCATTTAATTGGAAGAAAGAAAAAAAAGAGTTTTCAAATGAAGTAACATGTATTAAAGTCAGAAAAGAGATTTCCATTCAATTGGAAAAGAATAAAAGAATTAGAAAAGAGGTTTCTATTCAATTGAAAAAGTATATAATAAATTGTCAAAAGCACAAAATTTTAAATTTTCAAAATCTTTTTAAATTTAGTGTTCTATTATGATAGACTTAAATTTCACACGTATTTTTCGTGAAAATAACTAATTGTATTTCTTGCTACAGAAATGGAATAAAATCTACAATCGTTGGAGAGTTTTGTTGTTGAAGGGGAAACTTCTTTAGTGGCTCTCAGATGGGAGAAGTGGAAACGAGCTTTCAACATATACTTGGAAGTTGCTGGTATTGAATCTCATACAAAAAAGAGAGCGGTTTTTTTACATTATGGCGGATTGGGGATTCAAGAAATTTTAGTTTACCGGGAGCAAATGTTGATGCCACCAACGAAAATAATGTATATGAAATAGCTATTAAAAAATTTGATGAATATTTTCTACCTAAACATAGCAAAATTTTTGAGAGTCATATCTTTAGACTTATGAGACAAGAAGTTGATGAAAAATTTGAAAAATTTTGAATAAGATTAAGGAATCAGGCTGAGAAGTGTAGTTTTGATAAAATTGATGAACATTTAACTGACCAGATAGCAGAAAAGGGTAGGTCAGAGGAATTGAGAAAGAAAATTTTAACGATGGGTGACGATATAACACTAGATATAATAATAAAAGAAGCTAATACACAGGAGATAGTAAAGCAGCAGCTCGAAAATTACGGAGATAAAATTTTAGGTCGAGAAATTAATCTTATAAAAAATAAGCCAAGATTAAATAATTATCAACCAAAAGATGAGAAGGAAAAATTTTGTTAACGGTGTGGTAGTAGGAAACACTCCTCCTAAGATCTAAAGTGTCCAGCTCGAGATAAAAAATGCTTCGGTTGTGGGTTTGTGGGGCATTTTCGTCAACATTGCAAGACAAAATCTTCACAAAAGAGGAAATATTCTGGTCCAGAGCGTAGTTTAGACAACAGGAAAAAAATAAAAAGGGTAGGGAAGAGGTAGATTTTATTGAAAAAGAGGAGGTAGACTACGTTTTTCACATTGATAATGACACAACTATAGAATGTTATATTGGGGGGATAAAAGTCAACATGATAATTGACTCAGGTTGTAAGCCAAATTCGCTAACAGAAGCTACGTAGAGTTATTTAAAGACTCACAAAATAAAGGTGTTTAATCAGATAAAAAAATCCAAAAAAGACGTTTTTAGTTTACGGAAAATCCACACCTTTGGATGTGATTGGGAGTTTTGATGCACATATAGTTATAGGAAATGAAATAGAAAAAGCAAAATTCTATGTTATTGCAAGGGGAACAAACAATTTGTTAGGGATTAAAACCGCAAAAGCTCTCAAGGTTATCAAAATTGGAAGATATGTTAACGGGGTAAAAAGTTCTCAATTTCCCAAGTTCAAAAATGTGCTGGTAGAGATACCAATAGATGAATCCATAAAACCAGTTTTCCAACCATACAGACGTATTCCTTTACCTTTAGACTCTAAAGTTGAAAAAAAAACTAGAAAAACTTTTAGACAACGATATCATAGAGTAAGTATAGAAATCCTCTAGATGGGTTTCTCCTATAGTACCCATTCTCAAAGAAAATGGAGAAGTCAGAATCTGTGTAGACATGAGACGGGCAAATGCTGTAATTTTACGCGATAACCATCCCTTACCGACTGTGGATCAACTTTTGCCAAAGATTGAGAATGCTAAACTGTTCAGTAAACTTGATGTTAAGAACGCTTTTCACCAGATTGAAGTCCATCCAGAATCAAGATTCATAACAACGTTTATAACTAAAAAGGGTTTGTTCCAATATAAGAGGTTAATGTTTGGCATAACTTGTACCCCTGAAATTTTCCAAAAAATAATGGAAAGACTTATTTTAGGTTATGAACGGGCAATAAACTTTATTGATGATATATTAGTATTTGGAAGCTACAAACAGGAACATGACAAACGTCTAAAAATTGTTCTTCAAACCCTTGAAGAAAACGATGTACTTTTAAGTAATGACAAATGTCTTATTTGAGTTTGTAAAATACAGTTTTTAGGGCACGAACTAAATACTGAAGGGATTAAACCTTTAAGCAAATATCTAGAAAGCATTATACTGTTTAGAATACCAAATACAATCAAAGAACTCCAAAGCTTTCTAGATCTTATAAATTTTATTGGAAAATGGATACTCCATTTAGCTACTAAAACAGAACCTTTGAAACAGCTCCTGAGAAAAAAAACTATCGAAAAATAGTAAAATTAATGAATATTGGACTCCTCAACAAAACAATGCTTTCATTGAGCTAAAAAACATTCTTGCTAATATTAAATCGCCAGTGTATTACAACGTAGAAGACAAAACGCAAGTTCTTGCGGACACAAGTCCAGTAGGACTAGGTGCAATTTTATTGCAAATCAACTCAAAAGGACCAAGAATTATTGCATATGGAAATAAAACACTCACAGAATGCGAACGTAAGTATAGTCAGACAGAGAAAGAAGCCTATGCTTCGGTCTGGGCAATAGAGCACTTTAACATTTTTCTCTTTTGAAAACAATTTGACTTAATAATGTAGACAAAAAATTTAACGATTCAGAGGTTAGTGATAGGGATAAAGAGAATAAAGAAAAAGGAAAAGAGTATACAGATAGAAAAAGAAAAGCAGAA
Source organism: Eupeodes corollae (assembly GCF_945859685.1). Taxonomy (NCBI): domain Eukaryota; kingdom Metazoa; phylum Arthropoda; class Insecta; order Diptera; family Syrphidae; genus Eupeodes; species Eupeodes corollae. Next base: position 9,387 of record NW_026605745.1, on the reverse strand, counting down.
AGTTCTGATATTAATGTAGGTGATAAAGTGATTATAAAAAATTTTTTTAAACAAAATAAACTTACTCCAAACTTTAGTCCTACTCAACACACTGTAGAAAGTTGTAATGGAGAGGATGTAGTAAAAAGAAATGATCAAACAAATGAAAAGTTAAAAAGAAACATTGTTCACTTAAAGAAGGGGAGTGGAAATCTATCCAAAATTAAAATGTAAACCAAGATTAAATTAAGTGAAATGAATTTCAGTATAAATAGTTTATGCTATCCTATAAGACTTGAAACAAGTTTGAGTTTGATTAAAGTTATGTTATAGTTACAGAGTCAATTATTAACTTATTTTAATATTATAAAAATGTATTCCAAAATGAAGTCCTAATTTTTATATAAATAATCAAAACAAAAGATTAATTATTAGAATAAAGAAAAAAAAATAATGAAACATGAAAGAGATGTAGTATATTAACATCATATTGGAGCAGTGATAAACATGCTCAATGTCAACACAATAATGAGTAAGTTTATTGATATCTCATCTCTCTTCTTATCTATGATTGTCTCGTGTGCATGCTCTACTGGAAAGTAGGTCAGTTCTTATCTGACCACTGACAAAGGCGCGTGCGTGCATTGGCGAGCCAATACTACAGTGATGTCTGCTTTATAGCGGTCTAGGGCCTGCGATAATTCTTCAGCCGAACGTGGTCTGTTTAGGGACCTAACATTCCACTTGCATATCCCAAGTTTGTTGACCTTAATTCGTTTGCGTTGGTTGTCAACAGTAAATCCCTCCTCATTCGAGGCTTGCTGGTGCTTTGCAACTATGAAAGCCAGAATGTCATCCGAACGGCACAACAACCAATCTGTAGGGCCAGAACCTACATATAACTCCAAGGATGGGGAGCCGGATAAAACCGCTCCTTATATCCCCGGGCTCCGAATAAGTCAAAGAAGCCCGATAAGGTGTTCACTAAGTAGTTCAACCTTACTGGAACTGTAGACGCCACCTTTGATTCCATCTCGAGAATTCGTCCGCTGCCGTCTGGATAAGTAGAGGTGCCTTAGTGGGAACACCTCTCCCCCCTCTCTAGTTTACTGCCCCCAAAAACTTTCTACAGGGGTTGGAACCCAATCTTCAGTTGAGGTCCTAGGCACCCGATGTTCACCACGAGGAGGTGAGAGTAGAAGTTGATAGATAGAGATTGGTTTTGAGGTTGTCCTCTTAAATGCACATGTCTACCATTTGAACATCATTATTATTATTATTGTAATATGGTAATTATTATTATTATTATTATTATTATTATTATTATTATTATTATTATTATTATTATTATTATTATTATTATTATTATTATTATTATTATTATTATTATTATTATTATTATTATTATTATTATTATTATTATTATTATTATTATTATTATTGTTTGCGAACGAGTCAATGGACTGTATGTTTAAATGTTTTACATTTATTCTTGATTAACTCGATTTGAAATAACCCACAAAATTAAAGAGGCACCAATCAATATGTTAAATATATGTATGTATGTTGTATTTGTTCTAATTATGTGTTTTGTGATACAAGATATTACCAATGTCTGCACAGCTTGACGATCGAAATCCAAGAGATCGATTCTTGCATAAATTCTTGATTGCAAGGTGCAAGAATTTGACAACAAAAGAGAATGATAGATTAAAATTGAGTGAAACTAAATAACTGTGTGGCTGATAAGACGTTTGTGCATGAATTTTAACATTAGATTTAAGTAGGCAAAAAATTAACTGGACAATTTTAAATTTGTAGAAATAACATAGTGTATGGTTTGAATGTTTGGTAAAATGTTTAAATGATATAACTTTTATGAATTTAGGTATGAATGATTTTAAAGTAAATGTCAATGAATTGAATGATTTGAATGATTGAAATAAAGTAAAATAATTAAAAATAGTTTGAATTGATGATAAATATATTGAATGTTGTTTAATCCTGAACATCCCGGCCCCCCTGGAACGAGTTTCAGGACATGGGTACAACTGCCAGCTTGGTGATTGCACGAACAAAGGTTCCACCACTCGTTTTTACAGTTGCAACTCGTACTCGACCATCTGTACCTTGAGTTGTTGCTGTGATTTTGCCAAGTAGCCACTTTGTTGGGGGAAGATTTGGTTCCTTTATTATAACAAGGTCCCCTGGTTTTAGGTTTGGACTCTGCTGCTTCCACTTTGGCCGTTCTTGAAGTGTGGTGATATACTCCATGTGCCACCGTTTCCAAAAACCTTGAACCATATTTTGTAGGTGATTCCAATGTGTGAGTCGATTTAGTGGCGTGTTTAAAGTGGTAGGCTCCGGGACAGCAGTAAACGGTTCACCTATAATAAAATGAGCGGGGGTTAGAGGGTTTAAATCTTGATCGGATATAACACAAAGAGGACGAGAATTCAGAACAGCTTCGATCTGAGTGAGAACGGTGTACATTTCTTCAAATGTAAGAATCGTTGCTCCGACTACTCGTCGAAGGTGAAATTTGACCGACTTGACACCTGCCTCCCAAAGACCGCCAAAGTGTGGTGACGATGGGGGGATGAAGTGCCATGCGATGCTGTCCTTAGCAAGTGACGTTGCAACCTCTTCGTTATACGCTTCTGATAACACCAACTTATGCATCTCGTTGAGACACCGACGTGCGCCTTGGAAGTTGGTTCCATTGTCCGAGTAAACGTTCGAACATAATCCACGACGAGACACAAATCGACGAAATGCGGCAAGAAACGCTTCGGAAGTAAGGTCACTCACTAGCTCGAGGTGGATGGCTTTAGTGGCCATACACACAAATAGGCATATGTATGCTTTTGACGTCTTTGGATTACGACCTTTGGACAATTTTATGTTGAATGGCCCTGCATAATCGCACCCAGTATTCGAAAAGGGACGACTTTGCGAGATCCTTTGTGATGGCAAATCACCCATTAGTTGCGAAGTAGTACTTTTCCGAAGTTTGAAGCATCTTTTGCAGTTGAAAACAATCTTGCGGATTGAATTTCGACATCCCAAAATCCAAAACTGCTACCTTACGATGGCAAATGTAGCGGAAACTCCTGGATGAAGATTATTTTTGTGGATATCTTCTATAATGAGAGAGGAAAATCTATTATTTGGCAGAATATAAGGATGTTTTATATTAAAAGATATGTAAGAATTTTTAATTCTTCCTCCTACTCTTAGAAGACCTTTGTTGTCAAGGAAAGGGGCGTATTTTAGAAGTTTGGATTTTAAGGGTAGTTCTTTTTTGACTATTAAAGTACGAATATCTTCACTGAATGATGTTAGTTGGACCGATTTAATTATGGTTGTTTTGGCGATATGAATTTCTTTTACAGTTAAGTACGAGGTACGACGCTGACGTTTTGAATTTTTACTTAAATAGTTGAATATGAAGCGAATGACGTACGCGAGTATTCTTTGCATTCGAAACCACGACGAGGTCTTACTGATTATTTGATCAATGACATCAAAATTTTTCACTGAAGTTTGGAGCACTTGATGCGGAGATAGTCTTTGTTCGAGTAAAATTTCGTTATTTTCTTGTTGTAAGGTTACGAATTTGGGTTTAGGCCATGCACTCTCCTCCAGACACAACCATGATGGACCAGTCCACCAGAGGTGATGGTTCGGGAGATTCGACGGAGTAACACCGCGCGACGAACAATCTGCTGGATTTGACTCTGATGATATATGGCGCCAGCAACTCCTTGGTGTAACTTCCAGTATAGCAGCGGTTCTGTTGGCGACAAAGGTAACCCTGCGACGAGGAGGTGAAGAGAGCCAGTGCAACACTATTTCAGAGTCGCACCAGGCCACAGTTTTTGAAAATTTGCACGAAAGCGATGTTTTGATTAGGTTGATCAGGCGAACTAATAGCAAGGCCCCACATAGCTCCAAACGGGGGATTGAAATCGGCTTCAGTGGAGCGACCTTTGTTTTTGCTGCAATTATGGTTATTTTGTACACACCTTCAGCAATTTTACACCGGGTATATAAAACAGCACCGTACGCGAGTGATGATGCATCACAAAACCCGTGAAGCTCTATGTCGTTGAACGAAGATTGGAACAAGTTTCTCGGGATTCTAATTTGCTCAAAACAAGGAAGTTCCTCTCTGTACCTTGCCCATCGGTCAGCTAATCCCAAAGGCAGCTGGTCGTCCCATCCTAGTTTTAAGTCTGAAGACCAGAGTTCCTGAAAGAGGATTTTGAAAAGCACGACTGAAGGCGCTAACAGTCCTAATGGGTCAAATATCCGCGACACTTCTGACAACAATGAACGCCTCGTCAGTGAAATGGTTGGAAGTACTTTTGACATACGAAAAGCATATTCATCACTTGAAGGGTTCCAATGCATACCAAGCACCTTAACAAACGATTTTGAGCGTTCTGTATCAAAGAAAGCGTACTCACAATCTTCCTTTGGAAGAGAAGCAAGAAGTGACCAACTGTTAGAACTCCATTTTCGCAGCTGAAGTTTGGCCATTGATAGAAGAGCAACTAATTCCGACTGCAATTCGATGAGTTCCTTGGTAGATTTTGCCCCTGTCATCACGTCGTCAACATAAACATCTTCCAAAAGAACACGGGCTGCATTTGGATACTCGGATCGGTAATCTTCTGCAAGCTGTTTTAATACGCGAACGGACAAAAACGGAGCGGGTGCTGTACCGTATGTAACGGTATGTAATCGATAGTGTTCTATTTCTTTGGAAGGAGAATCGCGCCAAACAATCCGTTGGTAATCAGCGTGGGGATCCTCTATCCAAATTTGGCGAAACATTTTAACTACGTCCGCCGTGAACACGAAAGGATGTCGTCGAAAGCGTAAACACACACCTATCAGATCACGTTGAATCGGAGGGCCTACTAACAGTGTACTGTTCAAGGATTTTCCTGCTGAGTCTTTAGCTGAGCCATCGAAAACGACACGCAATTTTGTGGACGAGCTGTCCGGTTTCAAGACCGCATGATGAGGCAGATAAAAACACCTGCCACTAGAGACCTTAATTTCATCGTTAGGAATTCGAGTCATATGACCTAAGTCAATGTATTCTCGCATAAAATTAGAATACAACTCTCGCAATTTTGGATTTTGATTAAAACGACGTTCCATTGCATGAAGACGAGAAACAGCGAGTGAAAGAGTATTTTCGAACGACGGATTTGGTGTTTTAAATGGAAGCTGAACTACATACTTCAAATCTGGAGAACGAGAAAATGTCTGGCGAAAGTGTTCTTCTGCTTGGTCGACCACAATTGAATGAATTGCTGGAGCAACTTCCTCAAGTTCCCAGAGCCGTTGCATCGAGTTATCTATGTCGATAGTAGAATGACACGAGAGAAAATGATTTGATTCTTCTCGTTCGAAGAATTGTCCCGTAATGACCCACCCAAACGAAGTACTTTGGGCGATTGGATATCCATCAGGACCTCGAATTTGTCCACCTTTAATAATGGTCCAAAGCTTATCACCACCAAGAAGAATATCGATAGGAGCAGCGATGTTAAAGTTTGGATCAGCGAGTTCAAGATTTGAAATATAAGACCAAGATGAAACGTCAATGGATTTAGATGGTAAATTGGAAGTCAATTTGTCGAGAATAAAGGCATCAACGAACAAATGTGACGAGTTGCAACGAGAATGAATATTTAAGGATATGCGACCTTTGGTATATCCTATCTCTGTCGATGATAAACCGAGGATAGGAATTTTCGAATGAGTTCGTTGAACACCGAGTCTTTGAACAAAAGATTCAACAATAAATGAAGACTGTGACCCGGAATCAAGGAGCACCCGACAGTCTATAAAATTTCCTTGAACGTCTTCAATTTTAGCCCAGATGGTTGGTAGAAGAGTTTTCTTCCGACAGCTAAGATCAAGCGAATGATTACTAATGACCGGTATATTAGATGTAGCGAGATTTGACAACGGTAATTGAAGCTGATTAGAAGATACAGAAGATGATTTTGAATTATTGATTTCAACTGGGTGCACTAGCGAATGATGGCGTGATTTGCACACCCTACAACGAAACGATGAATGGCAATTTTTCGACGAATGCCCAGCACGAAGACAATTGAAACATAAACGATTTGTCTTTGCAAAGTTTCGGCGAGATTCAACGTCTAACCCGACGAATTTGGAGCACTGTGGAAGGATATGACTGTCTTGACACATTGGGCATTTAGATGTTGAAGCTGAATCTGAAGGCCCAGCTAAATGTGCCCGAATGCTATTCGATAGCTTTGTACGCGATGTTACCGAACGATTGTTAAGAGATTGGCATGCTTCAAGAGCATCACACCGCTCTTCTAAGAATTCTAAAAATTCTATTATTGTGCAATCTTCCCGAGATCCGATATGTTCTGCCCAAGATTGTTTTGAATCGGAATCCAATTTGTTTAATAACAAATAAATAAGCCATGGGTCGCGGCCCGATTTGTTCAAAGCACTTAGCCCCCGCACAACTTCATCGGCACCGTCAGATATTTTTCTTAATGTTTGTACATTAGAGACACTGGCAGAAGGAAGCGACAAAAAGGTTTCTATAAATGATTGTACGATTAATTGACACCGATCATAACGTTTTTCTAAACGATCCCATGCTTCGGGATAATTTGTATCACTAATTGCAATGTGTTTTATTAGATTAGCTGCATCACCGCGCAAATAGGATTTCAAATAATGAAATTTATGAGTTGGACTAAGATTTTTCCTCGTATCAACTGACCCCAAGAAAAGATCCCTAAAGGACGGCCAATCCTTATAGCTGCCGCTAAATGGTGGCACAATTATCGAAGGAAGTTTTGTAGTATTCGAATCATTGGCAGACAACGGAGCTGAACCTAGTTTTTCTAGAAATATCGATTGCTGATCAGCTAAACGATCTATTGCGTCAGATGTTTTAGCAGAAATTCCATCGGAATTAACTTTTTCGCGAATAGCTTTGACAATTTGAGAATTCGTTACAAAATATTTTGTTTCGTATGCCGAAAACTCATTTTCCATTTCATCGACTTCTGTTTCTTCTGATTGCTGAAGAATCTCATTATGAAGTGCAGAAAATTCTGTCCACGCGGTTTCTAATTTACCTAACCGAATTTCTAACATTTCTATCGGTGTAGATTCATCAATTGTCTCTACAAATGCTGCCGCCCGAGTTAAACGCCCTTTAGCATTACCACATTTAACTTTTAATGCACTCGCCATCGCACAATTTAATGCTAAATATATATATATATATTTGTTCTCAGCAAAAAGAAAACTATGTTCAGTTTTAGCGAACAATGAGCGGATAAATTATTATTAATTATAATACAAGCACTCAATGTTCACACTTTAAAGTTTAAATTAATTTTACAAATACTCGTATAATTTGAAAGTCTAATAAAGTTCACGAAACCTTGCAAGTGGATTAACGTCGCATATACATCTGTACATATAGATTCATGTAATCAATATATTGTACATATGATTAATATGAAACATTATTTTTATACCACTTTTGATTTTTTATCTAATTCAATCAATTATAATTCGGCGTTGAAGGACCACAATGTTTGCGAACGAGTCAATGGACTGTATGTTTAAATGTTTTACATTTATTCTTGATTAACTCGATTTGAAATAACCCACAAAATTAAAGAGGCACCAATCAATATGTTAAATATATGTATGTATGTTGTATTTGTTCTAATTATGTGTTTTGTGATACAAGATATTACCAATGTCTGCACAGCTTGACGATCGAAATCCAAGAGATCGATTCTTGCATAAATTCTTGATTGCAAGGTGCAAGAATTTGACAACAAAAGAGAATGATAGATTAAAATTGAGTGAAACTAAATAACTGTGTGGCTGATAAGACGTTTGTGCATGAATTTTAACATTAGATTTAAGTAGGCAAAAAATTAACTGGACAATTTTAAATTTGTAGAAATAACATAGTGTATGGTTTGAATGTTTGGTAAAATGTTTAAATGATATAACTTTTATGAATTTAGGTATGAATGATTTTAAAGTAAATGTCAATGAATTGAATGATTTGAATGATTGAAATAAAGTAAAATAATTAAAAATAGTTTGAATTGATGATAAATATATTGAATGTTGTTTAATCCTGAACAATTATTATTATTATTATTATTATTATTATTATTATTATTATTATTATTATTATTATTATTATTATTATTATTATTATTATTATTATTATTATTATTATTATTATTATTATTATTATTATTATTATTATTATTATTATTATTATTATTATTATTATTATTATTATTATTATTATTATTATTATTATTATTATTATTATTATTATTATTATTATTATTATTATTATTATTATTATTATTATTATTATTATTATTATTATTATTATTATTATTATTATTATTATTATTATTATTATTATTATTATTATTATTATTATTATTATTATTATTATTATTATTATTATTATTATTATTATTATTATTATTATTATTATTATTATTATTATTATTATTATTATTATTATTATTATTATTATTATTATTATTATTATTATTATTATTATTATTATTATTATTATTATTATTATTATTATTATTATTATTATTATTATTATTATTATTATTATTATTATTATTATTATTATTATTATTATTATTATTATTATTATTATTATTATTATTATTATTATTATTATTATTATTATTATTATTATTATTATTATTATTATTATTATTATTATTATTATTATTATTATTATTATTATTATTATTATTATTATTATTATTATTATTATTATTATTATTATTATTATTATTATTATTATTATTATTATTATTATTATTATTATTATTATTATTATTATTATTATTATTATTATTATTATTATTATTATTATTATTATTATTATTATTATTATTATTATTATTATTATTATTATTATTATTATTATTATTATTATTATTATTATTATTATTATTATTATTATTATTATTATTATTATTATTATTATTATTATTATTATTATTATTATTATTATTATTATTATTATTATTATTATTATTATTATTATTATTATTATTATTATTATTATTATTATTATTATTATTATTATTATTATTATTATTATTATTATTATTATTATTATTATTATTATTATTATTATTATTATTATTATTATTATTATTATTATTATTATTATTATTATTATTATTATTATTATTATTATTATTATTATTATTATTATTATTATTATTATTATTATTATTATTATTATTATTATTATTATTATTATTATTATTATTATTATTATTATTATTATTATTATTATTATTATTATTAATT
>NW_026605744.1:0-68016 GCF_945859685.1 Eupeodes corollae | reverse complement strand
CATCACCTGATCCTTCCCAACCCCCAAAATCGATCAAGACTTCAAAATAGATACTTGACATGTACTAGAAAAAGATACTCCTAATCAAGATCTATCATTATAGATATAGATGAGTCATTTTGGAGCATCCTGAAGGATTTTTGATGTTCTAGACGAAAATCAAATCACACCCAAAACCATCACCTGATCCTTCCCAACCCCAAAATCGATCAAGACTTCAAAATCGATACTTGACATGTACTAGAAAAAGATACTCCTAATCAAGATCTATCATTATAGATATAGATGAGTCATTTTGGAGCATCCTGAAGGATTTTCGATGTTCTAGACGAAAATCAAATCACACCCAAAACCATCACCTGATCCTTCCCAACCCCCAAAATCGATCAAGACTTCAAAATAGATACTTGACATGTACTAGAAAAAGATACTCCTTATCAAGATCTATCATTATAGATATAGATGAGTCATTTTGGAGCATCCTGAAGGATTTTTGATGTTCTAGACGAAAATCAAATCACACCCAAAACCATCACCTGATCCTTCCCAACCCCCAAAATCGATCAAGACTTCAAAATAGATACTTGACATGTACTAGAAAAAGATACTCCTAATCAAGATCTATCATTATAGATATAGATGAGTCATTTTGGAGCATCCTGAAGGATTTTTGATGTTCTAGACGAAAATCAAATCACACCCAAAACCATCACCTGATCCTTCCCAACCCCCAAAATCGATCAAGACTTCAAAATAGATACTTGACATGTACTAAAAAAAGATACTCCTAATCAAGATCTATCATTATTGATATAGATGAGTCATTTTGGAGCATCCTGAAGGATTTTTGATGTTCTAGACGAAAATCAAATCACACCCAAAACCATCACCTGATCCTTCCCAACCCCCAAAATCTATCAAGACTTCAAAATAGATACTTGACATGTACTACAAAAAGATACTCCTAATCAAGATCTATCATTATAGATATAGATGAGTCATTTTGGAGCATCCTGAAGGATTTTTGATGTTCTAGACGAAAATCAAATCACACCCAAAACCATCACCTGATCCTTCCCAACCCCCAAAATCGATCAAGACTTCAAAATAGATACTTGACATGTACTAGAAAAAGATACTCCTAATCAAGATCTATCATTATAGATATAGATGAGTCATTTTGGAGCATCCTGAAGGATTTTTGATGTTCTAGACGAAAATCAAATCACACCCAAAACCATCACCTGATCCTTCCCAACCCCCAAAATCGATCAAGACTTCAAAATCGATACTTGACATGTACTAGAAAAAGATACTCCTAATCAAGATCTATCATTATAGATATAGATGAGTCATTTTGGAGCATCCTGAAGGATTTTCGATGTTCTAGACGAAAATCAAATCACACCCAAAACCATCACCTGATCCTTCCCAACCCCCAAAATCGATCAAGACTTCAAAATAGATACTTGACATGTACTAGAAAAAGATACTCCTTATCAAGATCTATCATTATAGATATAGATGAGTCATTTTGGAGCATCCTGAAGGATTTTTGATGTTCTAGACGAAAATCAAATCACACCCAAAACCATCACCTGATCCTTCCCAACCCCCAAAATCGATCAAGACTTCAAAATAGATACTTGACATGTACTAGAAAAAGATACTCCTAATCAAGATCTATCATTATAGATATAGATGAGTCATTTTGGAGCATCCTGAAGGATTTTTGATGTTCTAGACGAAAATCAAATCACACCCAAAACCATCACCTGATCCTTCCCAACCCCCAAAATCGATCAAGACTTCAAAATAGATACTTGACATGTACTAGAAAAAGATACTCCTAATCAAGATCTATCATTATAGATATAGATGAGTCATTTTGGAGCATCCTGAAGGATTTTTGATGTTCTAGACGAAAATCAAATCACACCCAAAACCATCACCTGATCCTTCCCAACCCCCAAAATCGATCAAGACTTCAAAATAGATACTTGACATGTACTAGAAAAAGATACTCCTAATCAAGATCTATCATTATTGATATAGATGAGTCATTTTGGAGCATCCTGAAGGATTTTTTGATGTTCTAGACGAAAATCAAATCACACCCAAAACCATCACCTGATCCTTCCCAACCCCCAAAATCGATCAAGACTTCAAAATAGATACTTGACATGTACTACAAAAAAGATACTCCTAATCAAGATCTATCATTATAGATATAGATGAGTCATTTTGGAGCATCCTGAAGGATTTTTGATGTTCTAGACGAAAATCAAATCACACCCAAAACCATCACCTGATCCTTCCCAACCCCCAAAATCGATCAAGACTTCAAAATAGATACTTGACATGTACTAGAAAAAGATACTCCTAATCAAGATCTATCATTATAGATATAGATGAGTCATTTTGGAGCATCCTGAAGGATTTTTGATGTTCTAGACGAAAATCAAATCACACCCAAAACCATCACCTGATCCTTCCCAACCCCCAAAATCGATCAAGACTTCAAAATCGATACTTGACATGTACTAGAAAAAGATACTCCTAATCAAGATCTATCATTATAGATATAGATGAGTCATTTTGGAGCATCCTGAAGGATTTTCGATGTTCTAGACGAAAATCAAATCACACCCAAAACCATCACCTGATCCTTCCCAACCCCCAAAATCGATCAAGACTTCAAAATAGATACTTGACATGTACTAGAAAAAGATACTCCTAATCAAGATCTATCATTATTGATATAAATGAGTCATTTTGGAGCATCCTGAAGGATTTTTGATGTTCTAGACGAAAATCAAATCACACCCAAAACCATCACCTGATCCTTCCCAACCCCCAAAATCGATCAAGACTTCAAAATAGATACTTGACATGTACTACAAAAAGATACTCCTAATCAAGATCTATCATTATAGATATAGATGAGTCATTTTGGAGCATCCTGAAGGATTTTTGATGTTCTAGACGAAAATCAAATCACACCCAAAACCATCACCTGATCCTTCCCAACCCCCAAAATCGATCAAGACTTCAAAATAGATACTTGACATGTACTAGAAAAAGATACTCCTAATCAAGATCTATCATTATAGATATAGATGAGTCATTTTGGAGCATCCTGAAGGATTTTTTGATGTTCTAGACGAAAATCAAATCACACCCAAAACCATCACCTGATCCTTCCCAACCCCCAAAATCGATCAAGACTTCAAAATCGATACTTGACATGTACTAGAAAAAGATACTCCTAATCAAGATCTATCATTATAGATATAGATGAGTCATTTTGGAGCATCCTGAAGGATTTTCGATGTTCTAGACGAAAATCAAATCACACCCAAAACCATCACCTGATCCTTCCCAACCCCCAAAATCGATCAAGACTTCAAAATAGATACTTGACATGTACTAGAAAAAGATACTCCTTATCAAGATCTATCATTATAGATATAGATGAGTCATTTTGGAGCATCCTGAAGGATTTTTGATGTTCTAGACGAAAATCAAATCACACCCAAAACCATCACCTGATCCTTCCCAACCCCCAAAATCGATCAAGACTTCAAAATAGATACTTGACATGTACTAGAAAAAGATACTCCTAATCAAGATCTATCATTATAGATATAGATGAGTCATTTTGGAGCATCCTGAAGGATTTTTGATGTTCTAGACGAAAATCAAATCACACCCAAAACCATCACCTGATCCTTCCCAACCCCCAAAATCGATCAAGACTTCAAAATAGATACTTGACATGTACTAAAAAAAGATACTCCTAATCAAGATCTATCATTATAGATATAGATGAGTCATTTTGGAGCATCCTGAAGGATTTTTGATGTTCTAGACGAAAATCAAATCACACCCAAAACCATCACCTGATCCTTCCCAACCCCCAAAATCGATCAAGACTTCAAAATAGATACTTGACATGTACTAGAAAAGATACTCCTAATCAAGATCTATCATTATAGATATAGATGAGTCATTTTGGAGCATCCTGAAGGATTTTTGATGTTCTAGACGAAAATCAAATCACACCCAAAACCATCACCTGATCCTTCCCAACCCCCAAAATCGATCAAGACTTCAAAATAGATACTTGACATGTACTAGAAAAAGATACTTCAAATCAAGATCTATCATTATAGATATAGATGAGTCATTTTGGAGCATCCTGAAGGATTTTTGATGTTCTAGACGAAAATCAAATCACACCCAAAACCATCACCTGATTCTTCCCAAACCCCCAAAATCGATCAAGACTTCAAAATAGATACTTGACATGTACTAGAAAAAGATACTCCTTATCAAGATCTATCATTATAGATATAGATGAGTCATTTTGGAGCATCCTGAAGGATTTTTGATGTTCTAGACGAAAATCAAATCACACCCAAAACCATCACCTGATCCTTCCCAACCCCCAAAATCGATCAAGACTTCAAAATAGATACTTGACATGTACTAGAAAAAGATACTCCTAATCAAGATCTATCATTATAAATATATATGAGTCATTTTGGAGCATCCTGAAGGATTTTTGATGTTCTAGACGAAAATCAAATCACACCCAAAACCATCACCTGATCCTTCCCAACCCCCAAAATCGATCAAGACTTCAAAATAGATACTTGACATGTACTAGAAAAAGATACTCCTAATCAAGATCTATCATTATAGATATAGATGAGTCATTTTGGAGCATCCTGAAGGATTTTTGATGTTCTAGACGAAAATCAAATCACACCCAAAACCATCACCTGATCCTTCCCAACCCCCAAAATCGATCAAGACTTCAAAATAGATACTTGACATGTACTAGAAAAAGATACTCCTAATCAAGATCTATCATTATAGATATAGATGAGTCATTTTGGAGCATTCTGAAGGATTTTTGATGTTCTAGACGAAAATCAAATCACACCCAAAACTATCACCTGATCCTTCCCAACCCCCAAAATCGATCAAGACTTCAAAATAGATACTTGACATGTACTAGAAAAAGATACTCCTAATCAAGATCTATCATTATAGATATAGATGAGTCATTTTGGAGCATCCTGAAGGATTTTTGATGTTCTAGACGAAAATCAAATCACACCCAAAACCATCACCTGATCCTTCCCAACCCCCAAAATCGATCAAGACTTCAAAATAGATACTTGACATGTAGTAGAAAAAGATACTCCTAATCAAGATCTATCATTATAGATATAGATGAGTCATTTTGGAGCATCCTGAAGGATTTTTGATGTTCTAGACGAAAATCAAATCACACCCAAAACCATCACCTGATCCTTCCCAACCCCCAAAATCGATCAAGACTTCAAAATAGATACTTGACATGTACTAGAAAAAGATACTCCTAATCAAGATCTATCATTATAGATATAGATGAGTCATTTTGGAGCATCCTGAAGGATTTTTGATGTTCTAGACGAAAATCAAATCACACCCAAAACCATCACCTGATCCTTCCCAACCCCCAAAATCGATCAAGACTTCAAAATAGATACTTGACATGTACTAGAAAAAGATACTCCTAATCAAGATCTATCATTATAGATATAGATGAGTCATTTTGGAGCATCCTGAAGGATTTTTTGATGTTCTAGACGAAAATCAAATCACACCCAAAACCATCACCTGATCCTTCCCAACCCCCAAAATCGATCAAGACTTCAAAATAGATACTTGACATGTACTAGAAAAAGATACTCCTAATCAATATCTATCATTATAGATATAGATGAGTCATTTTGGAGCATCCTGAAGGATTTTTGATGTTCTAGACGAAAATCAAATCACACCCAAAACCATCACCTGATCCTTCCCAACCCCCAAAATCGATCAAGACTTCAAAATAGATACTTGACATGTACTAGAAAAAGATACTCCTAATCAAGATCTATCATTATAGATATAGATGAGTTATTTTGGAGCATCCTGAAGGATTTTTGATGTTCTAGACGAAAATCAAATCACACCCAAAACCATCACCTGATCCTTCCCAACCCCCAAAATCGATCAAGACTTCAATATAGATACTTGAAATGTACTAGAAAAAGATACTCCTAATCAAGATCTATCATTATAGATATAGATGAGTCATTTTGGAGCATCCTGAAGGATTTTTGATGTTCTAGACGAAAATCAAATCACACCCAAAACCATCACCTGATCCTTCCCAACCCCTAAAATCGATCAAGACTTCAAAATAGATACTTGACATGTACTAGAAAAAGATACTCCTAATCAAGATCTATCATTATAGATATAGATGAGTCATTTTGGAGCATCCTGAAGGATTTTTGATGTTCTAGACGAAAATCAAATCACACCCAAAACCATCACCTGATCCTTCCCAACCCCCAAAATCGATCAAGACTTCAAAATAGATACTTGACATGTACTAGAAAAATATACTCCTAATCAAGATCTATCATTATAGATATAGATGAGTCATTTTGGAGCATCCTGAAGGATTTTTGATGTTCTAGACGAAAATCAAATCACACCCAAAACCATCACCTGATCCTTCCCAACCCCCAAAATCGATCAAGACTTCAAAATAGATACTTGACATGTACTAGAAAAAGATACTCCTAATCAAGATCTATCATTATAGATATAGATGAGTCATTTTGGAGCATCCTGAAGGATTTTTGATGTTCTAGACGAAAATCAAATCACACCCAAAACCATCACCTGATCCTTCCCAACCCCCAAAATCGATCAAGACTTCAAAATAGATACTTGACATGTACTAGAAAAAGATACTCCTAATCAAGATCTATCATTTTGATATAGATGAGTCATTTTGGAGCATCCTGAAGGATTTTTGATGTTCTAGACGAAAATCAAATCACACCCAAAACCATCACCTGATCCTTCCCAACCCCCAAAATCGATCAAGACTTCAAAATAGATACTTGACATGTACTAGAAAAAGATACTCCTAATCAAGATCTATCATTATAGATATAGATGAGTCATTTTGGAGCATCCTGAAGGATTTTTGATGTTCTAGACGAAAATCAAATCACACCCAAAACCATCACCTGATCCTTCCCAACCCCCAAAATCGATCAAGACTTCAAAATAGAAACTTGACATGTAATAGAAAAAGATACTCCTAATCAAGATCTATCATTATAGATATAGATGAGTCATTTTGGAGCATCCTGAAGGATTTTTGATGTTCTAGACGAAAATCAAATCACACCCAAAACCATCACCTGATCCTTCCCAACCCCCAAAATCGATCAAGACTTCAAAATAGATACTTGACATGTACTAGAAAAAGATACTCCTAATCAAGATCTATCATTATAGATATAGATGAGTCATTTTGGAGCATCCTGAAGGATTTTTGATGTTCTAGACGAAAATCAAATCACACCCAAAACCATCACCTGATCCTTCCCAACCCCCAAAATCGATCAAGACTTCAAAATAGATACTTGACATGTACTAGAAAAAGATACTCCTAGTCAAGATCTATCATTATAGATATAGATGAGTCATTTTGGAGCATCCTGAAGGATTTTTGATGTTCTAGACGAAAATCAAATCACACCCAAAACCATCACCTGATCCTTCCCAACCCCCAAAATCGATCAAGACTTCAAAATAGATACTTGACATGTACTAGAAAAAGATACTCCTAATCAAGATCTATCATTATAGATATAGATGAGTCATTTTGGAGCATCCTGAAGGATTTTTGATGTTCTAGACGAAAATCAAATCACACCCAAAACCATCACCTGATCCTTCCCAACCCCCAAAATCGATCAAGACTTCAAAATAGATACTTGACATGTACTAGAAAAAGATACTCCTAATCAAGATCTATCATTATAGATATAGATGAGTCATTTTGGAGCATCCTGAAGGATTTTTGATGTTCTAGACGAAAATCAAATCACACCCAAAACCATCACCTGATCCTTCCCAACCCCCAAAATCGATCAAGACTTCAAAATAGATACTTGACATGTACTAGAAAAAGATACTCCTAATCAAGATCTATCATTATAGATATAGATGAGTCATTTTGGAGCATCCTGAAGGATTTTTGATGTTCTAGACGAAAATCAAATCACACCCAAAACCATCACCTGATCCTTCCCAACCCCCAAAATCGATCAAGATTTTAAAATAGATACTTGACATGTACTAGAAAAAGATACTCCTAATCAAGATCTATCATTATAGATATAGATCAGTCATTTTGGAGCATCCTGAAGGATTTTTGATGTTCTAGACGAAAATCAAATCACACCCAAAACCATCACCTGATCCTTCCCAACCCCCAAAATCGATCAAGACTTCAAAATAGATACTTGACATGTACTAGAAAAAGATACTCCTAATCAAGATCTATCATTATAGATATAGATGAGTCATTTTGGAGCATCCTGAAGGATTTTTGATGTTCTAGACGAAAATCAAATCACACCCAAAACCATCACCTGATCCTTCCCAACCCCCAAAATCGATCAAGACTTCAAAATAGATACTTGACATGTACTAGAAAAAGATACTCCTAATCAAGATCTATCATTATAGATATAGATGATTCATTTTGGAGCATCCTGAAGGATTTTTGATGTTCTAGACGAAAATCAAATCACACCCAAAACCATCACCTGATCCTTCCCAACCCCCAAAATCGATCAAGACTTCAAAATAGATACTTGACATGTGATAGAAAAAGATACTCCTAATCAAGATCTATCATTATAGATATAGATGAGTCATTTTGGAGCATCCTGAAGGATTTTTGATGTTCTAGACGAAAATCAAATCACACCCAAAACCATCACCTGATCCTTCCCAACCCCCAAAATCGATCAAGACTTCAAAATAGATACTTGACATGTACTAGAAAAAGATACTCCTAATCAAGATCTATCATTATAGATATAGATGAGTCATTTTGGAGCATCCTGAAGGATTTTTGATGTTCTAGACGAAAATCAAATCACACCCAAAACCATCACCTGATCCTTCCCAACCCCCAAAATCGATCAAGACTTCAAAATAGATACTTGACATGTACTAGAAAAAGATACTCCTAATCAAGATCTATCATTATAGATATAGATGAGTCATTTTGGAGCATCCTGAAGGATTTTTGATGTTCTAGACGAAAATAAAATCACACCCAAAACCATCACCTGATCCTTCCCAACCCCAAAATCGATCAAGACTTCAAAATAGATACTTGACATGTACTAGAAAAAGATACTCCTAATCAAGATCTATCATTATAGATATAGATGAGTCATTTTGGAGCATCCTGAAGGATTTTTGATGTTCTAGACGAAAATCAAATCACACCCAAAACCATCACCTGATCCTTCCCAACCCCCAAAATCGATCAAGACTTCAAAATAGATACTTGACATGTACTAGAAAAAGATACTCCTAATCAAGATCTATCATTATAGATATAGATGAGTCATTTTGGAGCATCCTGAAGGATTTTTGATGTTCTAGACGAAAATCAAATCACACCCAAAACCATCACCTGATCCTTCCCAACCCCCAAAATCGATCAAGACTTCAAAATAGATACTTGACATGTACTAGAAAAAGATACTCCTAATCAAGATCTATCATTATAGATATAGATGAGTCATTTTGGAGCATCCTGAAGGATTTTTGATGTTCTAGACGAAAATCAAATCACACCCAAAACCATCACCTGATCCTTCCCAACCCCCAAAATCGATCAAGACTTCAATATAGATACTTGAAATGTACTAGAAAAAGATACTCCTAATCAAGATCTATCATTATAGATATAGATGAGTCATTTTGGAGCATCCTGAAGGATTTTTGATGTTCTAGACGAAAATCAAATCACACCCAAAACCATCACCTGATCCTTCCCAACCCCTAAAATCGATCAAGACTTCAAAATAGATACTTGACATGTACTAGAAAAAGATACTCCTAATCAAGATCTATCATTATAGATATAGATGAGTCATTTTGGAGCATCCTAAAGGATTTTTGATGTTCTAGACGAAAATCAAATCACACCCAAAACCATCACCTGATCCTTCCCAACCCCCAAAATCGATCAAGACTTCAAAATAGATACTTGACATGTACTAGAAAAAGATACTCCTAATCAAGATCTATCATTATAGATATAGATGAGTCATTTTGGAGCATCCTGAAGGATTTTTGATGTTCTAGACGAAAATCAAATCACACCCAAAACCATCACCTGATCCTTCCCAACCCCCAAAATCGATCAAGACTTCAAAATAGATACTTGACATGTACTAGAAAAAGATACTCCTAATCAAGATCTATCATTATAGATATAGATGAGTCATTTTGGAGCATCCTAAAGGATTTTTGATGTTCTAGACGAAAATCAAATCACACCCGAAACCATCACCTGATCCTTCCCAACCCCCAAAATCGATCAAGACTTCAAAATAGATACTTGACATGTACTAGAAAAAGATACTCCTAATCAAGATCTATCATTATAGATATAGATGAGTCATTTTGGAGCATCCTGAAGGATTTTTGATGTTCTAGACGAAAATCAAATCACACCCAAAACCATCACCTGATCCTTCCCAACCCCCAAAATCGATCAAGACTTCAAAATAGATACTTGACAAGTACTAGAAAAAGATACTCCTAATCAAGATCTATCATTATAGATATAGATGAGTCATTTTGGAGCATCCTGAAGGATTTTTGATGTTCTAGACGAAAATCAAATCACACCCAAAACCATCACCTGATCCTTCCCAACCCCCAAAATCGATCAAGACTTCAAAATAGATACTTGACATGTACTAGAAAAAGATACTCCTAATCAAGATCTATCTTTATAGATATAGATGAGTCATTTTGGAGCATCCTGAAGGATTTTTGATGTTCTAGACGAAAATCAAATCACACCCAAAACCATCACCTGATCCTTCCCAACCCCCAAAATCGATCAAGACTTCAAAATAGATACTTGACATGTGCTAGAAAAAGATACTCCTAATCAAGATCTATCATTATAGATATAGATGAGTCATTTTGGAGCATCCTGAAGGATTTTTTATGTTCTAGACGAAAATCAAATCACACCCAAAACCATCACCTGATCCTACCCAACCCCCAAAATCGATCAAGACTTCAAAATAGATACTTGACATGTACTAGAAAAAGATACTCCTAATCAAGATCTATCATTATAGATATAGATGAGTCATTTTGGAGCATCCTGAAGGATTTTTGATGTTCTAGACGAAAATCAAATCACACCCAAAACCATCACCTGATCCTTCCCAACCCCCAAAATCGATCAAGACTTCAAAATAGATACTTGACATGTACTAGAAAAAGATACTCCTAATCAAGATCTATCATTATAGATATAGATGAGTTATTTTGGAGCATCCTGAAGGATTTTTGATGTTCTAGACGAAAATCAAATCACACCCAAAACCATCACCTGATCCTTCCCAACCCCCAAAATCGATCAAGACTTCAAAATAGATACTTGACATGTACTAGAAAAAGATACTCCTAATCAAGATCTATCATTAAAGATATAGATGAGTCATTTTGGAGCATCCTGAAGGATTTTTGATGTTCTAGACGAAAATCAAATCACACCCAAAACCATCACCTGATCCTTCCCAACCCGCAAAATCGATCAAGATTTTAAAATAGATACTTGACATGTACTAGAAAAAGATACTCCTAATCAAGATCTATCATTATAGATATAGATGAGTCATTTTGGAGCATCCTGAAGGATTTTTGATGTTCTAGACGAAAATCAAATCACACCCAAAACCATCACCTGATCCTTCCCAACCCCCAAAATCGATCAAGACTTCAAAATAGATACTTGACATGTACTAGAAAAAGATACTCCTAATCAAGATCTATCATTATAGATATAGATGAGTCATTTTGGAGCATCCTGAAGGATTTTTGATGTTCTAGACGAAAATCAAATCACACCCAAAACCATCACCTGATCCTTCCCAACCCCCAAAATCGATCAAGACTTCAAAATAGATACTTGACATGTACTAGAAAAAGATACTCCTAATCAAGATCTATCATTATAGATATAGATGAGTCATTTTGGAGCATCCTGAAGGATTTTTGATGTTCTAGACGAAAATCAAATCACACCCAAAACCATCACCTGATCCTTCCCAACCCCCAAAATCGATCAAGACTTCAAAATAGATACTTGACATGTACTAGAAAAAGATACTCCTAATCAAGATCTATCATTATAGATATAGATGAGTCATTTTGGAGCATCCTGAAGGATTTTTGATGTTCTAGACGAAAATCAAATCACACCCAAAACCATCACCTGATCCTTCCCAACCCCCAAAATCGATCAAGACTTCAAAATAGATACTTGACATGTACTAGAAAAAGATACTCCTAATCAAGATCTATCATTATAGATATAGATGATTCATTTTGGAGCATCCTGAAGGATTTTTGATGTTCTAGACGAAAATCAAATCACACCCAAAACCATCACCTGATCCTTCCCAACCCCCAAAATCGATCAAGACTTCAAAATAGATACTTGACATGTACTAGAAAAAGATACTCCTAATCAAGATCTATCATTATAGATATAGATGAGTCATTTTGGAGCATCCTGAAGGATTTTTGATGTTCTAGACGAAAATCAAATCACACCCAAAACCATCACCTGATCCTTCCCAACCCCCAAAATCGATCAAGACTTTAAAATAGATACTTGACATGTACTAGAAAAAGATACTCCCAATCAAGATCTATCATTATAGATATAGATGAGTCATTTTGGAGCATCCTGAAGGATTTTTGATGTTCTAGACGAAAATCAAATCACACCCAAAACCATCACCTGATCCTTCCCAACCCCCAAAATCGATCAAGACTTCAAAATAGATACTTGACATGTACTAGAAAAAGATACTCCTAATCAAGATCTATCATTATAGATATAGATGAGTCATTTTGGAGCATCCTGAAGGATTTTTGATGTTCTAGACGAAAATCAAATCACACCCAAAACCATCACCTGATCCTTCCCAACCCCCAAAATCGATCAAGACTTCAAAATAGATACTTGACATGTACTAGAAAAAGATACTCCTAATCAAGATCTATCATTATAGATATAGATGAGTCATTTTGGAGCATCCTGAAGGATTTTTGATGTTCTAGACGAAAATCAAATCACACCCAAAACCATCACCTGATCCTTCCCAACCCCAAAATCGATCAAGACTTCAAAATAGATACTTGACATGTACTAGAAAAAGATACTCCTAATCAAGATCTATCATTATAGATATAGACACCCAAAACCATCACCTGATCCTTCCCAACCCCCAAAATCGATCAAGACTTCAAAATAGATACTTGACATGTACTAGAAAAAGATACTCCTAATCAAGATCTATCATTATAGATATAGATGAGTCATTTTGGAGCATCCTGAAGGATTTTTGATGTTCTAGACGAAAATCAAATCACACCCAAAACCATCACCTGATCCTTCCCAACCCCCAAAATCGATCAAGACTTCAAAATAGATACTTGACATGTACTAGAAAAAGATACTCCTAATCAAGATCTATCATTATAGATATAGATGAGTCATTTTGGAGCATCCTGAAGGATTTTTGATGTTCTAGACGAAAATCAAATCACACCCAAAACCATCACCTGATCCTTCCCAACCCCCAAAATCGATCAAGACTTTAAAATAGATACTTGACATGTACTAGAAAAAGATACTCCTAATCAAGATCTATCATTATAGATATAGATGAGTCATTTTGGAGCATCCTGAAGGATTTTTGATGTTCTAGACGAAAATCAAATCACACCCAAAACCATCACCTGATCCTTCCCAACCCCCAAAATCGATCAAAACTTCAAAATAGATACTTGACATGTACTAGAAAATGATACTCCTAATCAAGATCTATCATTAAAGATATAGATGAGTCATTTTGGAGCATCCTGAAGGATTTTTGATGTTCTAGACGAAAATCAAATCACACCCAAAACCATCACCTGATCCTTCCCAACCCCCAAAATCGATCAAGACTTCAAAATAGATACTTGACATGTACTAGAAAAAGATACTCCTAATCAAGATCTATCATTATAGATATAGATGAGTCATTTTGGAGCATCCTGAAGGATTTTTGATGTTCTAGACGAAAATCAAATCACACCCAAAACCATCACCTGATCCTTCCCAACCCCCAAAATCGATCAAGACTTCAAAATAGATACTTGACATGTACTAGAAAAAGATACTCCTAATCAAGATCTATCATTATCGATATAGATGAGTCATTTTGGAGCATCCTGAAGGATTTTTGATGTTCTAGACGAAAATCAAATCACACCTAAAACCATCACCTGATCCTTCCCAACCCCCAAAATCGATCAAGACTTCAAAATAGATACTTGACATGTACTAGAAAAAGATACTCCTAATCAAGATCTATCATTATAGATATAGATGAGTCATTTTGGAGCATCCTGAAGGATTTTTGATGTTCTAGACGAAAATCAAATCACACCCAAAACCATCACCTGATCCTTCCCAACCCCCAAAATCGATCAAGACATCAAAATAGATACTTGACATGTACTAGAAAAAGATACTCCTAATCAAGATCTATCATTACAGATATGAATGAGTCATTTTGGAGCATCCTGAAGGATTTTTGATGTTCTAGACGAAAATCAAATCACACCCAAAACCATCACCTGATCCTTCCCAACCCCCAAAATCGATCAAGACTTCAAAATAGATACTTGACATGTACTAGAAAAAGATACTCCTAATCAAGATCTATCATTATAGATATAGATGAGTCATTTTGGAGCATCCTGAAGGATTTTTGATGTTCTAGACGAAAATCAAATCACACCCAAAACCATCACCTGATCCTTCCCAACCCCCAAAATCGATCAAGACTTCAAAATAGATACTTGACATGTACTAGAAAAAGATACTCCTAATCAAGATCTATCATTATAGATATAGATGAGTCATTTTGGAGCATCCTGAAGGATTTTTGATGTTCTAGACGAAAATCAAATCACACCCAAAACCATCACCTGATCTTTCCCAACCCCCAAAATCGATCAAGACTTCAAAATAGATACTTGACATGTACTAGAAAAAGATACTCCTAATCAAGATCTATCATTATAGATATAGATGAGTCATTTTGGAGCATCCTGAAGGATTTTTGATGTTCTAGACGAAAATCAAATCACACCCAAAACCATCACCTGATCCTTCCCAACCCCCAAAATCGATCAAGACTTCAAAATAGATACTTGACATGTACTAGAAAAAGATACTCCTAATCAAGACCTATCATTATAGATATAGATGAGTCATTTTGGAGCATCCTGAAGGATTTTTGATGTTCTAGACGAAAATCAAATCACACCCAAAACCATCACCTGATCCTTCCCAACCCCCAAAATCGATCAAGACTTCAAAATAGATACTTGACATGTACTAGAAAAAGATACTCCTAATCAAGATCTATCATTATAGATATAGATGAGTCATTTTGGAGCATCCTGAAGGATTTTTGATGTTCTAGACGAAAATCAAATCACACCCAAAACCATCACCTGATCCTTCCCAACCCCCAAAATCGATCAAGACTTCAAAATAGATACTTGACATGTACTAGAAAAAGATACTCCTAATCAAGATCTATCATTATAGATATAGATGAGTCATTTTGGAGCATCCTGAAGGATTTTTGATGTTCTAGACGAAAATCAAATCACACCCAAAACCATCACCTGATCCTTCCCAACCCCCAAAATCGATCAAGACTTCAAAATAGATACTTGACATGTACTAGAAAAAGATACTCCTAATCAAGATCTATCATTATAGATATAGATGAGTCATTTTGGAGCATCCTGAAGGATTTTTGATGTTCTAGACGAAAATCAAATCACACCCAAAACCATCACCTGATCCTTCCCAACCCCCAAAATCGATCAAGACTTCAAAATAGATACTTGACATGTACTAGAAAAAGATACTCCTAATCAAGACCTATCATTATAGATATAGATGAGTCATTTTGGAGCATCCTGAAGGATTTTTGATGTTCTAGACGAAAATCAAATCACACCCAAAACCATCACCTGATCCTTCCCAACCCCCAAAATCGATCAAGACTTCAAAATAGATACTTGACATGTACTAGAAAAAGATACTCCTAATCAAGATCTATCATTATAGATATAGATGAGTCATTTTGGAGCATCCTGAAGGATTTTTGATGTTCTAGACGAAAATCAAATCACACCCAAAACCATCACCTGATCCTTCCCAACCCCCAAAATCGATCAAGACTTCAAAATAGATACTTGACATGTACTAGAAAAAGATACTCCTAATCAAGATCTATCATTATAGATATAGATGAGTCATTTTGGAGCATCCTGAAGGATAGATATAGATGAGTCATTTTGGAGCATCCTGAAGGATTTTTGATGTTCTAGACGAAAATCAAATCACACCCAAAACCATCACCTGATCCTTCCCAAACCCCAAAATCGATCAAGACTTCAAAATAGATACTTGACATGTATCAGAAAAAGATACTCCTAATCAAGATCTATCATTATAGATATAGATGAGTCATTTTGGAGCATCCTGAAGGATTTTTGATGTTCTAGACGAAAATCAAATCACACCCAAAACCATCACCTGATCCTTCCCAACCCCCAAAATCGATCAAGACTTCAAAATAGATACTTGACATGTACTAGAAAAAGATACTCCTAATCAAGATCTATCATTATAGGTATAGATGAGTCATTTTGGAGCATCCTGAAGGGTTTTTGATGTTCTAGACGAAAATCAAATCACACCCAAAACCATCACCTGATCCTTCCCAACCCCCAAAATCGATCAAGACTTCAAAATAGATACTTGACATGTACTAGAAAAAGATACTCCTAATCAAGATCTATCATTATAGATATAGATGAGTCATTTTGGAGCATCCTGAAGGATTTTTGATGTTCTAGACGAAAATCAAATCACACCCAAAACCATCACCTGATCCTTCCCAACCCCCAAAATCGATCAAGACTTCAAAATAGATACTTGACATGTACTAGAAAAAGATACTCCTAATCAAGATCTATCATTATAGATATAGATGAGTCATTTTGGAGCATCCTGAAGGATTTTTGATGTTCTAGACGAAAATCAAATCACACCCAAAACCATCACCTGATCCTTCCCAACCCCCAAAATCGATCAAGACTTCAAAATAGATACTTGACATGTACTAGAAAAAGATACTCCTAATCAAGATCTATCATTATAGATATAGATGAGTCATTTTGTAGCATCCTGAAGAATTTTTGATGTTCTAGACGAAAATCAAATCACACCCAAAACCATCACCTGATCCTTCCCAACCAGCAAAATCGATCAAGACTTCAAAATAGATACTTGACATGTACTAGAAAAAGATACTCCTAATCAAGATCTATCATTATAGATATAGATGAGTCATTTTGGAGCATCCTGAAGGATTTTTGATGTTCTAGACGAAAATCAAATCACACCCAAAACCATCACCTGATCCTTCCCAACCCCCAAAATCGATAAAGACTTCAAAATAGATACTTGACATGTACTAGAAAAAGATACTCCTAATCAAGATCTATCATTATAGATATGGATGAGTCATTTTGGAGCATCCTGAAGGATTTTTGATGTTCTAGACGAAAATCAAATCACACCCAAAACCATCACCTGATCCTTCCCAACCCACAAAATCGATCAAGACTTCAAAATAGATACTTGACATGTACTAGAAAAAGATACTCCTAATCAAGATCTATCATTATAGAGATAGATGAGTCATTTTGGAGCATCCTGAAGGATTTTTGATGTTCTAGACGGAAATCACATCACACCCAAAACCATCACCCGATCATTCCCAACCCCCAAAATCGATCAAGACTTCAAAATAGATACTTGACATGTACTAGAAAAAGATACTCCTAATCAAGATCTATCATTATAGATATAGATGAGTCATTTTGGAGCATCCTGAAGGATTTTTGATGTTCTAGACGAAAATCAAATCACACCCAAAACCATCACCTGATCCTTCCCAACCCCCAAAATCGATCAAGACTTCAAAATATATACTTGACATATACAAGAAAAAGATACTCCTAATCAAGATCTATCATTATAGATATAGATGAGTCATTTTGGAGCATCCTGAAGGATTTTTGATGTTCTAGACGAAAATCAAATCACACCCAAAACCATCACCTGATCCTTCCCAACCCCCAAAATCGATCAAGACTTCAAAATAGATACTTGACATGTACTAGAAAAAGATACTCCTAATCAAGATCTATCATTATAGATATAGATGAGTCATTTTGGAGCATCCTGAAGGATTTTTGATGTTCTAGACGAAAATCAAATCACACCCAAAACCATCACCTGATCCTTCCCAACCCCCAAAATCGATCAAGACTTCAAAATAGATACTTGACATGTACTAGAAAAAGATACTCCTAATCAAGATCTATCATTATAGATATAGATGAGTCATTTTGGAGCATCCTGAAGGATTTTTGATGTTCTAGACGAAAATCAAATCACACCCAAAACCATCACCTGATCCTTCCCAACCCCCAAAATCGATCAAGACTTCAAAATAGATACTTGACATGTACTAGAAAAAGATACTCCTAGTCAAGATCTATCATTATAGATATAGATGAGTCATTTTGGAGCATCCTGAAGGATTTTTGATGTTCTAGACGAAAATCAAATCACACCCAAAACCATCACCTGATCCTTCCCAACCCCCAAAATCGATCAAGACTTCAAAATAGATACTTTTCATGTACTAAAAAAAGATACTCCTAATCAAGATCTATCATTATAGATATAGATGAGTCATTCTGGAGCATCCTGAAGGATTTTTGATGTTCTAGACGAAAATCAAATCACACCCAAAACCATCACCTGATCCTTCCCAACCCCCAAAAGCGATCAAGACTTCAAAATAGATACTTGACATGTACTAGAAAAAGATACTCCTAATCAAGATCTATCATTATAGATATAGATGAGTCATTTTGGAGCATCCTGAAGGATTTTTGATGTTCTAGACGAAAATCAAATCACACCCAAAACCATCACCTGATCCTTCCCAACCCCCAAAATCGATCAAGACTTCAAAATAGATACTTGACATGTACTAGAAAAAGATACTCCTAATCAAGATCTATCATTATAGATATAGATGAGTCATTTTGGAGCATCCTGAAGGATTTTTGATGTTCTAGACGAAAATCAAATCACACCCAAAACCATCACCTGATCCTTCCCAACCCCCAAAATCGATCAAGACTTCAAAATAGATACTTGACATGTACTAGAAAAAGATACTCCTAATCAAGATCTATCATTATAGATATAGATGAGTCATTTTGGAGCATCCTGAAGGATTTTTGATGTTCTAGACGAAAATCAAATCACACCCAAAACCATCACCTGATCCTTCCCAACCCCCAAAATCGATCAAGACTTCAAAATAGATACTTGACATGTACTAGAAAAAGATACTCCTAATCAAGATCTATCATTATAGATATAGATGAGTCATTTTGGAGCATCCTGAAGGATTTTTGATGTTCTAGACGAAAATCAAATCACACCCAAAACCATCACCTGATCCTTCCCAACCCCCAAAATCGATCAAGACTTCAAAATAGATACTTGACATGTACTAGAAAAAGATACTCCTAATCAAGATCTATCATTATAGATATAGATGAGTCATTTTGGAGCATCCTGAAGGATTTTTGATGTTCTAGACGAAAATCAAATCACACCCAAAACCATCACCTGATCCTTCCCAACCCCCAAAATCGATCAAGACTTCAAAATAGATACTTGACATGTACTAGAAAAAGATACTCCTAATCAAGATCTATCATTATAGATATAGATGAGTCATTTTGGAGCATCCTGAAGGATTTTTGATGTTCTAGACGAAAATCAAATCACACCCAAAACCATCACCTGATCCTTCCCAACCCCCAAAATCGATCAAGACTTCAAAATAGATACTTGACATGTACTAGAAAAAGATACTCCTAATCAAGATCTATCATTATAGATATAGATGAGTCATTTTGGAGCATCCTGAAGGATTTTTGATGTTCTAGACGAAAATCAAATCACACCCAAAACCATCACCTGATCCTTCCCAACCCCCAAAATCGATCAAGACTTCAAAATAGATACTTGACATGTACTAAAAAAAGATACTCCTAATCAAGATCTATCATTATAGATATAGATGAGTCATTTTGGAGCATCCTGAAGGATTTTTGATGTTCTAGACGAAAATCAAATCACACCCAAAACCATCACCTGATCCTTCCCAACCCCCAAAATCGATCAAGACTTCAAAATAGATACTTGACATGTACTAGAAAAAGATACTCCTAATCAAGATCTATCATTATAGATATAGATGAGTCATTTTGGAGCATCCTGAAGG
The DNA here is from genome assembly GCF_945859685.1 of Eupeodes corollae. Lineage (NCBI taxonomy): Eukaryota > Metazoa > Arthropoda > Insecta > Diptera > Syrphidae > Eupeodes > Eupeodes corollae. The sequence goes on along the minus strand of NW_026605744.1, from coordinate 47,368 downwards.
ATTTTTGATGTTCTAGACGAAAATCAAATCACACCCAAAACCATCACCTGATCCTTCCCAACCCCCAAAATCGATCAAGACTTCAAAATAGATACTTGACATGTACTAGAAAAAGATACTCCTAATCAAGATCTATCATTATAGATATAGATGAGTCATTTTGGAGCATCCTGAAGGATTTTTGATGTTCTAGACGAAAATCAAATCACACCCAAAACCATCACCTGATCCTTCCCAACCCCCAGAATCGATCAAGACTTCAAAATAGATACTTGACATGTACTAGAAAAAGATACTCCTAATCAAGATCTATCATTATAGATATAGATGAGTCATTTTGGAGCATCCTGAAGGATTTTTGATGTTCTAGACGAAAATCAAATCAAACCCAAAACCATCACCTGATCCTTCCCAACCCCCAAAATCGATCAAGACTTCAAAATAGATACTTGACATGTACTAGAAAAAGATACTCCTAATCAAGATCTATCATTATAGATATAGATGAGTCATTTTGGAGCATCCTGAAGGATTTTTGATGTTCTAGACGAAAATCAAATCACACCCAAAACCATCACCTGATCCTTCCCAACCCCCAAAATCGATCAAGACTTCAAAATAGATACTTGACATGTACTAGAAAAAGATACTCCTAATCAAGATCTATCATTATAGATGTAGATGAGTCATTTTGGAGCATCCTGAAGGATTTTTGATGTTCTAGACGAAAATCAAATCACACCCAAAACCATCACCTGATCCTTCCCAACCCCCAAAATCGATCAAGACTTTAAAATATATACTTAACATGTACTAGAAAAAGATACTCCTAATCAAGATCTATCATTATAGATATAGATGAGTCATTTTGGAGCATCCTGAAGGATTTTTGATGTTCTAGACGAAAATCAAATCACACCCAAAACCATCACCTGATCCTTCCCAACCCCCAAAATCGATCAAGACTTCAAAATAGATACTTGACATGTACTAGAAAAAGATACTCCTAATCAAGATCTATCATTATAGATATAGATGAGTCATTTTGGAGCATCCTGAAGGATTTTTGATGTTCTAGACGAAAATCAAATCACACCCAAAACCATCACCTGATCCTTCCCAACCCCCAAAATCGATCAAGACTTCAAAATAGATACTTGACATGTACTAAAAAAAGATACTCCTAATCAAGATCTATCATTATAGATATAGATGAGTCATTTTGGAGCATCCTGAAGGATTTTTGATGTTCTAGACGAAAATCAAATCACACCCAAAACCATCACCTGATCCTTCCCAACCCCCAAAATCGATCAAGACTTCAAAATAGATACTTGACATGTACTAGAAAAAGATACTCCTAATCAAGATCTATCATTATAGATATAGATGAGTCATTTTGGAGCATCCTGAAGGATTTTTGATGTTCTAGACGAAAATCAAATCACACCCAAAACCATCACCTGATCCTTCCCAACCCCCAAAATCGATCAAGACTTCAAAATAGATACTTGACATGTACTAGAAAAAGATACTCCTAATCAAGATCTATCATTATAGATATAGATGAGTCATTTTGGAGCATCCTGAAGGATTTTTGATGTTCTAGACGAAAATCAAATCACACCCAAAACCATCACCTGATCCTTCCCAACCCCCAGAATCGATCAAGACTTCAAAATAGATACTTGACATGTACTAGAAAAAGATACTCCTAATCAAGATCTATCATTATAGATATAGATGAGTCATTTTGGAGCATCCTGAAGGATTTTTGATGTTCTAGACGAAAATCAAATCAAACCCAAAACCATCACCTGATCCTTCCCAACCCCCAAAATCGATCAAGACTTCAAAATAGATACTTGACATGTACTAGAAAAAGATACTCCTAATCAAGATCTATCAGTATAGATATAGATGAGTCATTTTGGAGCATCCTGAAGGATTTTTGATGTTCTAGACGAAAATCAAATCACACCCAAAACCATCACCTGATCCTTCCCAACCCCCAAAATCGATCAAGACTTCAAAATAGATACTTGACATGTACTAGAAAAAGATACTCCTAATCAAGATCTATCATTATAGATGTAGATGAGTAATTTTGGAGCATCCTGAAGGATTTTTGATGTTCTAGACGAAAATCAAATCACACCCAAAACCATCACCTGATCCTTCCCAACCCCCAAAATCGATCAAGACTTTAAAATATATACTTAACATGTACTAGAAAAAGATACTCCTAATCAAGATCTATCATTATAGATATAGATGAGTCATTTTGGAGCATCCTGAAGGATTTTTGATGTTCTAGACGAAAATCAAATCACACCCAAAACCATCACCTGATCCTTCCCAACCCCCAAAATCGATCAAGACTTCAAAATAGATACTTGACATGTACTAGAAAAAGATACTCCTAATCAAGATCTATCATTATAGATATAGATGAGTCATTTTGGAGCATCCTGAAGGATTTTTGATGTTCTAGACGAAAATCAAATCACACCCAAAACCATCACCTGATCCTTCCCAACCCCCAAAATCGATCAAGACTTCAAAATAGATACTTGACATGTACTAGAAAAAGATACTCCTAATCAAGATCTATCATTATAGATATAGATGAGTCATTTTGGAGCATCCTGAAGGATTTTTGATGTTCTAGACGAAAATCAAATCACACCCAAAACCATCACCTGATCCTTCCCAACCCCCAAAATCGATCAAGACTTCAAAATAGATACTTGACATGTACTAGAAAAAGATACTCCTAATCAAGATCTATCATTATAGATATAGATGAGTCATTTTGGAGCATCCTGAAGGATTTTTGATGTTCTAGACAAAAATCAAATCACACCCAAAACCATCACCTGATCCTTCCCAACCCCCAAAATCGATCAAGACTTCAAAATAGATACTTGACATGTACTAGAAAAAGATACTCCTAATCAAGATCTATCATTATAGATATAGATGAGTCATTTTGGAGCATCCTGAAGGATTTTTGATGTTCTAGACGAAAATCAAATCACACCCAAAACCATCACCTGATCCTTCCCAACCCCCAAAATCGATCAAGACTTCAAAATAGATACTTGACATGTACTAGAAAAAGATACTCCTAATCAAGATCTATCATTATAGATATAGATGAGTCATTTTGGAGCATCCTGAAGGATTTTTGATGTTCTAGACGAAAATCAAATCACACCCAAAACCATCACCTGATCCTTCCCAACCCCCAAAATCGATCAAGACTTCAAAATAGATACTTGACATGTACTAGAAAAAGATACTCCTAATCAAGATCTATCATTATAGATATAGATGAGTCATTTTGGAGCATCCTGAAGGATTTTTGATGTTCTAGACGAAAATCAAATCACACCCAAAACCATCACCTGATCCTTCCCAACCCCCAAAATCGATCAAGACTTCAAAATAGATACTTGACATGTACTAGAAAAAGATACTCCTAATCAAGATCTATCATTATAGATATAGATGAGTCATTTTGGAGCATCCTGAAGGATTTTTGATGTTCTAGACGAAAATCAAATCACACCCAAAACCATCACCTGACCCTTCCCAACCCCCAAAATCGATCAAGACTTCAAAATAGATACTTGACATGTACTAGAAAAAGATACTCCTAATCAAGATCTATCATTATAGATATAGATGAGTCATTTTGGAGCATCCTGAAGGATTTTTGATGTTCTAGACGAAAATCAAATCACACCCAAAACCATCACCTGATCCTTCCCAACCCCCAAAATCGATCAAGACTTCAAAATAGATACTTGACATGTACTAAAAAAAAATACTCCTAATCAATATCTATCATTATAGATTTAGATAAGTCATTTTGGAGCATCCTGAAGGATTTTTGATGTTCTAGACGAAAATCAAATCACACCCAAAACCATCACCTGATCCTTTCCAACCCCCAAAATCGATCAAGACTTCAAAATAGATACTTTACATGTACTAGAAAAAGATACTCCTAATCAAGATCTATCATTATAGATATAGATGAGTCATTTTGGAGCATCCTGAAGGATTTTTGATGTTCTAGACGAAAATCAAATCACACCCAAAACCATCACCTGATCCTTCCCAACCCCCAAAATCGATCAAGACTTAAAAATAGATACTTGACATGTACTAGAAAAAGATACTCCTAATCAAGATCTATCATTATAGATATAGATGAGTCATTTTGGAGCATCCTGAAGGATTTTTGATGTTCTAGACGAAAATCAAATCACACCCAAAACCATCACCTGATCTTTCCCAACCCCCAAAATCGATCAAGACTTCAAAATAGATACTTGACATGTACTAGAAAAAGATACTCCTAATCAAGATCTATCATTATAGATATAGATGAGTCATTTTGGAGCATCCTGAAGGATTTTTGATGTTCTAGACGAAAATCAAATCACACCCAAAACCATCACCTGATCCTTCCCAACCCCAAAAATCGATCAAGACTTCAAAAGATACTTGACATGTACTAGAAAAAGATACTCCTAATCAAGATCTATCATTATAGATATAGATGAGTCATTTTGGAGCATCCTGAAGGATTTTTGATGTTCTAGACGAAAATCAAATCACACCCAAAACCATCACCTGATCCTTCCCAACCCCCAAAATCGATCAAGACTTCAAAATAGATACTTGACATGTACTAGAAAAAGATACTCCTAATCAAGATCTATCATTATAGATATAGATGAGTCATTTTGGAGCATCCTGAAGGATTTTTGATGTTCTAGACGAAAATCAAATCACACCCAAAACCATCACCTGATCCTTCCCAACCCCCAAAATCGATCAAGACTTCAAAATAGATACTTGACATGTACTAGAAAAAGATACTCCTAATCAAGATCTATCATTATAGATATAGATGAGTCATTTTGGAGCATCCTGAAGGATTTTTGATGTTCTAGACGAAAATCAAATCACACCCAAAACCATCACCTGATCCTTCCCAACCCCCAAAATCGATCAAGACTTCAAAATAGATACTTGACATGTACAAGAAAAAGATACTCCTAATCAAGATCTATCATTATAGATATAGATGAGTCATTTTGGAGCATCCTGAAGGATTTTTGATGTTCTAGACGAAAATCAAATCACACCCAAAACCATCACCTGATCCTTCCCAACCCCCAAAATCGATCAAGACTTCAAAATAGATACTTGACATGTACTAAAAAAAAATACTCCTAATCAATATCTATCATTATAGATTTAGATAAGTCATTTTGGAGCATCCTGAAGGATTTTTGATGTTCTAGACGAAAATCAAATCACACCCAAAACCATCACCTGATCCTTTCCAACCCCCAAAATCGATCAAGACTTCAAAATAGATACTTTACATGTACTAGAAAAAGATACTCCTAATCAAGATCTATCATTATAGATATAGATGAGTCATTTTGGAGCATCCTGAAGGATTTTTGATGTTCTAGACGAAAATCAAATCACACCCAAAACCATCACCTGATCCTTCCCAACCCCCAAAATCGATCAAGACTTAAAAATAGATACTTGACATGTACTAGAAAAAGATACTCCTAATCAAGATCTATCATTATAGATATAGATGAGTCATTTTGGAGCATCCTGAAGGATTTTTGATGTTCTAGACGAAAATCAAATCACACCCAAAACCATCACCTGATCTTTCCCAACCCCCAAAATCGATCAAGACTTCAAAATAGATACTTGACATGTACTAGAAAAAGATACTCCTAATCAAGATCTATCATTATAGATATAGATGAGTCATTTTGGAGCATCCTGAAGGATTTTTGATGTTCTAGACGAAAATCAAATCACACCCAAAACCATCACCTGATCCTTCCCAACCCCAAAAATCGATCAAGACTTCAAAAGATACTTGACATGTACTAGAAAAAGATACTCCTAATCAAGATCTATCATTATAGATATAGATGAGTCATTTTGGAGCATCCTGAAGGATTTTTGATGTTCTAGACGAAAATCAAATCACACCCAAAACCATCACCTGATCCTTCCCAACCCCCAAAATCGATCAAGACTTCAAAATAGATACTTGACATGTACTAGAAAAAGATACTCCTAATCAAGATCTATCATTATAGATATAGATGAGTCATTTTGGAGCATCCTGAAGGATTTTTGATGTTCTAGACGAAAATCAAATCACACCCAAAACCATCACCTGATCCTTCCCAACCCCCAAAATCGATCAAGACTTCAAAATAGATACTTGACATGTACTAGAAAAAGATACTCCTAATCAAGATCTATCATTATAGATATAGATGAGTCATTTTGGAGCATCCTGAAGGATTTTTGATGTTCTAGACGAAAATCAAATCACACCCAAAACCATCACCTGATCCTTCCCAACCCCCAAAATCGATCAAGACTTCAAAATAGATACTTGACATGTACTAGAAAAAGATACTCCTAATCAAGATCTATCATTATAGATATAGATGAGTCATTTTGGAGCATCCTGAAGGATTTTTGATGTTCTAGACGAAAATCAAATCACACCCAAAACCATCACCTGATCCTTCCCAACCCCCAAAATCGATCAAGACTTCAAAATAGATACTTGACATGTACTAGAAAAAGATACTCCTAATCAAGATCTATCATTATAGATATAGATGAGTCATTTTGGAGCATCCTGAAGGATTTTTGATGTTCTAGACGAAAATCAAATCACACCCAAAACCATCACCTGATCCTTCCCAACCCCCAAAATCGATCAAGACTTCAAAATAGATACTTGACATGTACTAGAAAAAGATACTCCTAATCAAGATCTATCATTATAGATATAGATGAGTCATTTTGGAGCATCCTGAAGGATTTTTGAAAAAGATACTCCTAATCAAGATCTATCATTATAGATATAGATGAGTCATTTTGGAGCATCCTGAAGGATTTTTGATGTTCTAGACGAAAATCAAATCACACCCAAAACCATCACCTGATCCTTTCCAACCCCCAAAATCGATCAAGACTTCAAAATAGATACTTGACATGTACTAGAAAAAGATACTCCTAATCAAGATCTATCATTATAGATATAGATGAGTCATTTTGGAGCATCCTGAAGGATTTTTGATGTTCTAGACGAAAATCAAATCACACCCAAAACCATCACCTGATCCTTCCCAACCCCCAAAATCGATCAAGACTTCAAAATAGATACTTGACATGTACTAGAAAAAGATACTCCTAATCAAGATCTATCATTATAGATATAGATGAGTCATTTTGGAGCATCCTGAAGGATTTTTGATGTTCTAGACGAAAATCAAATCACACCCAAAACCATCACCTGATCCTTCCCAACCCCCAAAATCGATCAAGACTTTAAAATAGATACTTGACATGTACTAGAAAAAGATACTCCTAATCAAGATCTATCATTATAGATATAGATGAGTCATTTTGGAGCATCCTGAAGGATTTTTGATGTTCTAGACGAAAATCAAATCACACCCAAAACCATCACCTGATCCTTCCCAACCCCCAAAATCGATCAAGACTTCAAAATAGATACTTGACATGTACTAGAAAAAGATACTCCTAATCAAGATCTATCATTATAGATATAGATGAGTCATTTTGGAGCATCCTGAAGGATTTTTGATGTTCTAGACGAAAATCAAATCACACCCAAAACCATCACCTGATCCTTCCCAACCCCCAAAATCGATCAAGACTTCAAAATAGATACTTGACATGTACTAGAAAAAGATACTCCTAATCAAGATCTATCATTATAGATATAGATGAGTCATTTTGGAGCATCCTGAAGGATTTTTGATGTTCTAGACGAAAATCAAATCACACCCAAAACCATCACCTGATCCTTCCCAACCCCCAAAATCGATCAAGACTTCAAAATAGATACTTGACATGTACTAGAAAAAGATACTCCTAATCAAGATCTATCATTATAGATATAGATGAGTCATTTTGGAGCATCCTGAAGGATTTTTGATGTTCTAGACGAAAATCAAATCACACCCAAAACCATCACCTGATCCTTCCCAACCCCCAAAATCGATCAAGACTTCAAAATAGATACTTGACATGTACTAGAAAAAGATATTCCTAATCAAGATCTATCATTATAGATATAGATGAGTCATTTTGGAGCATCCTGAAGGATTTTTGATGTTCTAGACGAAAATCAAATCACACCCAAAACCATCACCTGATCCTTCCCAACCCCCAAAATCGATCAAGACTTCAAAATAGATACTTGACATGTACTAGAAAAAGATACTCCTAATCAAGATCTATCATTATAGATATAGATGAGTCATTTTGGAGCATCCTGAAGGATTTTTGATGTTCTAGACGAAAATCAAATCACACCCAAAACCATCACCTGATCCTTCCCAACCCCCAAAATCGATCAAGACTTCAAAATAGATACTTGACATGTACTAGAAAAAGATACTCCTAATCAAGATCTATCATTATAGATATAGATGAGTCATTTTGGAGCATCCTGAAGGATTTTTGATGTTCTAGACGAAAATCAAATCACACCCAAAACCATCACCTGATCCTTCCCAACCCCCAAAATCGATCAAGACTTCAAAATAGATACTTGACATGTACTAGAAAAAGATACTCCTAATCAAGATCTATCATTATAGATATAGATGAGTCATTTTGGAGCATTCTGAAGGATTTTTGATGTTCTAGACGAAAATCAAATCACACCCAAAACCATCACCTGATCCTTCCCAACCCCCAAAATCGATCAAGACTTCAAAATAGATACTTGACATGTACTAGAAAAAGATACTCCTAATCAAGATCTATCATTATAGATATAGATGAGTCATTTTGGAGCATCCTGAAGGATTTTTGATGTTCTAGACGAAAATCAAATCACACCCAAAACCATCACCTGATCCTTTCCAACCCCCAAAATCGATCAAGACTTCAAAATAGATACTTTACATGTACTAGAAAAAGATACTCCTAATCAAGATCTATCATTATAGATATAGATGAGTCATTTTGGAGCATCCTGAAGGATTTTTGATGTTCTAGACGAAAATCAAATCACACCCAAAACCATCACCTGATCCTTCCCAACCCCCAAAATCGATCAAGACTTAAAAATAGATACTTGACATGTACTAGAAAAAGATACTCCTAATCAAGATCTATCATTATAGATATAGATGAGTCATTTTGGAGCATCCTGAAGGATTTTTGATGTTCTAGACGAAAATCAAATCACACCCAAAACCATCACCTGATCTTTCCCAACCCCCAAAATCGATCAAGACTTCAAAATAGATACTTGACATGTACTAGAAAAAGATACTCCTAATCAAGATCTATCATTATAGATATAGATGAGTCATTTTGGAGCATCCTGAAGGATTTTTGATGTTCTAGACGAAAATCAAATCACACCCAAAACCATCACCTGATCCTTCCCAACCCCAAAAATCGATCAAGACTTCAAAAGATACTTGACATGTACTAGAAAAAGATACTCCTAATCAAGATCTATCATTATAGATATAGATGAGTCATTTTGGAGCATCCTGAAGGATTTTTGATGTTCTAGACGAAAATCAAATCACACCCAAAACCATCACCTGATCCTTCCCAACCCCCAAAATCGATCAAGACTTCAAAATAGATACTTGACATGTACTAGAAAAAGATACTCCTAATCAAGATCTATCATTATAGATATAGATGAGTCATTTTGGAGCATCCTGAAGGATTTTTGATGTTCTAGACGAAAATCAAATCACACCCAAAACCATCACCTGATCCTTCCCAACCCCCAAAATCGATCAAGACTTCAAAATAGATACTTGACATGTACTAGAAAAAGATACTCCTAATCAAGATCTATCATTATAGATATAGATGAGTCATTTTGGAGCATCCTGAAGGATTTTTGATGTTCTAGACGAAAATCAAATCACACCCAAAACCATCACCTGATCCTTCCCAACCCCCAAAATCGATCAAGACTTCAAAATAGATACTTGACATGTACAAGAAAAAGATACTCCTAATCAAGATCTATCATTATAGATATAGATGAGTCATTTTGGAGCATCCTGAAGGATTTTTGATGTTCTAGACGAAAATCAAATCACACCCAAAACCATCACCTGATCCTTCCCAACCCCCAAAATCGATCAAGACTTCAAAATAGATACTTGACATGTACTAGAAAAAGATACTCCTAATCAAGATCTATCATTATAGATATAGATGAGTCATTTTGGAGCATCCTGAAGGATTTTTGATGTTCTAGACGAAAATCAAATCACACCCAAAACCATCACCTGATCCTTCCCAACCCCCAAAATCGATCAAGACTTCAAAATAGATACTTGACATGTACTAGAAAAAGATACTCCTAATCAAGATCTATCATTATAGATATAGATGAGTCATTTTGGAGCATCCTGAAGGATTTTTGAAAAAGATACTCCTAATCAAGATCTATCATTATAGATATAGATGAGTCATTTTGGAGCATCCTGAAGGATTTTTGATGTTCTAGACGAAAATCAAATCACACCCAAAACCATCACCTGATCCTTTCCAACCCCCAAAATCGATCAAGACTTCAAAATAGATACTTGACATGTACTAGAAAAAGATACTCCTAATCAAGATCTATCATTATAGATATAGATGAGTCATTTTGGAGCATCCTGAAGGATTTTTGATGTTCTAGACGAAAATCAAATCACACCCAAAACCATCACCTGATCCTTCCCAACCCCCAAAATCGATCAAGACTTCAAAATAGATACTTGACATGTACTAGAAAAAGATACTCCTAATCAAGATCTATCATTATAGATATAGATGAGTCATTTTGGAGCATCCTGAAGGATTTTTGATGTTCTAGACGAAAATCAAATCACACCCAAAACCATCACCTGATCCTTCCCAACCCCCAAAATCGATCAAGACTTTAAAATAGATACTTGACATGTACTAGAAAAAGATACTCCTAATCAAGATCTATCATTATAGATATAGATGAGTCATTTTGGAGCATCCTGAAGGATTTTTGATGTTCTAGACGAAAATCAAATCACACCCAAAACCATCACCTGATCCTTCCCAACCCCCAAAATCGATCAAGACTTCAAAATAGATACTTGACATGTACTAGAAAAAGATACTCCTAATCAAGATCTATCATTATAGATATAGATGAGTCATTTTGGAGCATCCTGAAGGATTTTTGATGTTCTAGACGAAAATCAAATCACACCCAAAACCATCACCTGATCCTTCCCAACCCCCAAAATCGATCAAGACTTCAAAATAGATACTTGACATGTACTAGAAAAAGATACTCCTAATCAAGATCTATCATTATAGATATAGATGAGTCATTTTGGAGCATCCTGAAGGATTTTTGATGTTCTAGACGAAAATCAAATCACACCCAAAACCATCACCTGATCCTTCCCAACCCCCAAAATCGATCAAGACTTCAAAATAGATACTTGACATGTACTAGAAAAAGATACTCCTAATCAAGATCTATCATTATAGATATAGATGAGTCATTTTGGAGCATCCTGAAGGATTTTTGATGTTCTAGACGAAAATCAAATCACACCCAAAACCATCACCTGATCCTTCCCAACCCCCAAAATCGATCAAGACTTCAAAATAGATACTTGACATGTACTAGAAAAAGATATTCCTAATCAAGATCTATCATTATAGATATAGATGAGTCATTTTGGAGCATCCTGAAGGATTTTTGATGTTCTAGACGAAAATCAAATCACACCCAAAACCATCACCTGATCCTTCCCAACCCCCAAAATCGATCAAGACTTCAAAATAGATACTTGACATGTACTAGAAAAAGATACTCCTAATCAAGATCTATCATTATAGATATAGATGAGTCATTTTGGAGCATCCTGAAGGATTTTTGATGTTCTAGACGAAAATCAAATCACACCCAAAACCATCACCTGATCCTTCCCAACCCCCAAAATCGATCAAGACTTCAAAATAGATACTTGACATGTACTAGAAAAAGATACTCCTAATCAAGATCTATCATTATAGATATAGATGAGTCATTTTGGAGCATCCTGAAGGATTTTTGATGTTCTAGACGAAAATCAAATCACACCCAAAACCATCACCTGATCCTTCCCAACCCCCAAAATCGATCAAGACTTCAAAATAGATACTTGACATGTACTAGAAAAAGATACTCCTAATCAAGATCTATCATTATAGATATAGATGAGTCATTTTGGAGCATCCTGAAGGATTTTTGATGTTCTAGACGAAAATCAAATCACACCCAAAACCATCACCTGATCCTTCCCAACCCCCAAAATCGATCAAGACTTTAAAATAGATACTTGACATGTACTAGAAAAAGATACTCCTAATCAAGATCTATCATTATAGATATAGATGAGTCATTTTGGAGCATCCTGAAGGATTTTTGATGTTCTAGACGAAAATCAAATCACACCCAAAACCATCACCTGATCCTTCCCAACCCCCAAAATCGATCAAGACTTCAAAATAGATACTTGACATGTACTAGAAAAAGATACTCCTAATCAAGATCTATCATTATAGATATAGATGAGTCATTTTGGAGCATCCTGAAGGATTTTTGATGTTCTAGACGAAAATCAAATCACACCCAAAACCATCACCTGATCCTTCCCAACCCCCAAAATCGATCAAGACTTCAAAATAGATACTTGACATGTACTAGAAAAAGATACTCCTAATCAAGATCTATCATTATAGATATAGATGAGTCATTTTGGAGCATCCTGAAGGATTTTTGATGTTCTAGACGAAAATCAAATCACACCCAAAACCATCACCTGATCCTTCCCAACCCCCAAAATCGATCAAGACTTCAAAATAGATACTTGACATGTACTAGAAAAAGATACTCCTAATCAAGATCTATCATTATAGATATAGATGAGTCATTTTGGAGCATCCTGAAGGATTTTTGATGTTCTAGACGAAAATCAAATCACACCCAAAACCATCACCTGATCCTTCCCAACCCCCAAAATCGATCAAGACTTCAAAATAGATACTTGACATGTACTAGAAAAAGATATTCCTAATCAAGATCTATCATTATAGATATAGATGAGTCATTTTGGAGCATCCTGAAGGATTTTTGATGTTCTAGACGAAAATCAAATCACACCCAAAACCATCACCTGATCCTTCCCAACCCCCAAAATCGATCAAGACTTCAAAATAGATACTTGACATGTACTAGAAAAAGATACTCCTAATCAAGATCTATCATTATAGATATAGATGAGTCATTTTGGAGCATCCTGAAGGATTTTTGATGTTCTAGACGAAAATCAAATCACACCCAAAACCATCACCTGATCCTTCCCAACCCCCAAAATCGATCAAGACTTCAAAATAGATACTTGACATGTACTAGAAAAAGATACTCCTAATCAAGATCTATCATTATAGATATAGATGAGTCATTTTGGAGCATCCTGAAGGATTTTTGATGTTCTAGACGAAAATCAAATCACACCCAAAACCATCACCTGATCCTTCCCAACCCCCAAAATCGATCAAGACTTCAAAATAGATACTTGACATGTACTAGAAAAAGATACTCCTAATCAAGATCTATCATTATAGATATAGATGAGTCATTTTGGAGCATTCTGAAGGATTTTTGATGTTCTAGACGAAAATCAAATCACACCCAAAACCATCACCTGATCCTTCCCAACCCCCAAAATCGATCAAGACTTCAAAATAGATACTTGACATGTACTAGAAAAAGATACTCCTAATCAAGATCTATCATTATAGATATAGATGAGTCATTTTGGAGCATCCTGAAGGATTTTTGATGTTCTAGACGAAAATCAAATCACACCCAAAACCATCACCTGATCCTTCCCAACCCCCAAAATCGATCAAGACTTCAAAATAGATACTTGACATGTACTAGAAAAAGATACTCCTAATCAAGATCTATCATTATAGATATAGATGAGTCATTTTGGAGCATCCTGAAGGATTTTTGATGTTCTAGACGAAAATCAAATCACACCCAAAACCATCACCTGATCCTTCCCAACCCCCAAAATCGATCAAGACTTCAAAATAGATACTTGACATGTACTAGAAAAAGATACTCCTAATCAAGATCTATCATTATAGATATAGATGAGTCATTTTGGAGCATCCTGAAGGATTTTTGATGTTCTAGACGAAAATCAAATCACACCCAAAACCATCACCTGATCCTTCCCAACCCCCAAAATCGATCAAGACTTCAAAATAGATACTTGAAATGTACTAGAAAAAGATACTCCTAATCAAGATCTATCATTATAGATATAGATGAGTCATTTTGGAGCATCCTGAAGGATTTTTGATGTTCTAGACGAAAATCAAATCACACCCAAAACCATCACCTGATCCTTCCCAACCCCCAAAATCGATCAAGACTTCAAAATAGATACTTGACATGTACTAGAAAAAGATACTCCTAATCAAGATCTATCATTATAGATATAGATGAGTCATTTTGGAGCATCCTGAAGGATTTTTGATGTTCTAGACGAAAATCAAATCACACCCAAAACCATCACCTGATCCTCCCCAACCCCCAAAATCGATCAAGACTTCAAAATAGATACTTGACATGTACTAGAAAAAGATACTCCTAATCAAGATCTATCATTATAGATATAGATGAGTCATTTTGGAGCATCCTGAAGGATTTTTGATGTTCTAGACGAAAATCAAATCACACCCAAAACCATCACCTGATCCTTCCCAACCCCCAAAATCGATCAAGACTTCAAAATAGATACTTGACATGTACTAGAAAAAGATACTCCTAATCAAGATCTATCATTATAGATATAGATGAGTCATTTTGGAGCATCCTGAAGGATTTTTGATGTTCTAGACGAAAATCAAATCACACCCAAAACCATCACCTGATCCTTCCCAACCCCCAAAATCGATCAAGACTTCAAAATAGATACTTGACATGTACTAGAAAAAGATACTCCTAATCAAGATCTATCATTATAGATATAGATGAGTCATTTTGGAGCATCCTGAAGGATTTTTGATGTTCTAGACGAAAATCAAATCACACCCAAAACCATCACCTGATCCTTCCCAACCCCCAAAATCGATCAAGACTTCAAAATAGATACTTGACATGTACTAGAAAAAGATACTCCTAATCAAGATCTATCATTATAGATATAGATGAGTCATTTTGGAGCATCCTGAAGGATTTTTGATGTTCTAGACGAAAATCAAATCACACCCAAAACCATCACCTGATCCTTCCCAACCCCCAAAATCGATCAAGACTTCAAAATAGATACTTGACATGTACTAGAAAAAGATACTCCTAATCAAGATCTATCATTATAGATATAGATGAGTCATTTTGGAGCATCCTGAAGGATTTTTGATGTTCTAGACGAAAATCAAATCACACCCAAAACCATCACCTGATCCTTCCCAACCCCCAAAATCGATCAAGACTTCAAAATAGATACTTGACATGTACTAGAAAAAGATACTCCTAATCAAGATCTATCATTATAGATATAGATGAGTCATTTTGGAGCATCCTGAAGGATTTTTGATGTTCTAGACGAAAATCAAATCACACCCAAAACCATCACCTGATCCTTCCCAACCCCCAAAATCGATCAAGACTTCAAAATAGATACTTGACATGTACTAGAAAAAGATACTCCTAATCAAGATCTATCATTATAGATATAGATGAGTCATTTTTGGAGCATCCTGAAGGATTTTTGATGTTCTAGACGAAAATCAAATCACACCCAAAACCATCACCTGATCCTTCCCAACCCCCAAAATCGATCAAGACTTCAAAATAGATACTTGACATGTACTAGAAAAAGATACTCCTAATCAAGATCTATCATTATAGATATAGATTAGTCATTTTGGAGCATCCTGAAGGATTTTTGATGTTCTAGACGAAAATCAAATCACACCCAAAACCATCACCTGATCCTTCCCAACCCCCAAAATCGATCAAGACTTCAAAATAGATACTTGACATGTACTAGAAAAAGATACTCCTAATCAAGATCTATCATTATAGATATAGATGAGTCATTTTGGAGCATCCTGAAGGATTTTTGATGTTCTAGACGAAAATCAAATCACACCCAAAACCATCACCTGATCCTTCCCAACCCCCAAAATCGATCAAGACTTCAAAATAGATACTTGACATGTACTAGAAAAAGATACTCCTAATCAAGATCTATCATTATAGATATAGATGAGTCATTTTGGAGCATCCTGAAGGATTTTTGATGTTCTAGACGAAAATCAAATCACACCCAAAACCATCACCTGATCCTTCCCAACCCCCAAAATCGATCAAGACTTCAAAATAGATACTTGACATGTACTAGAAAAAGATACTCCTAATCAAGATCTATCATTATAGATATAGATGAGTCATTTTGGAGCATCCTGAAGGATTTTTGATGTTCTAGACGAAAATCAAATCACACCCAAAACCATCACCTGATCCTTCCCAACCCCCAAAATCGATCAAGACTTCAAAATAGATACTTGACATGTACTAGAAAAAGATACTCCTAATCAAGATCTATCATTATAGATATAGATGAGTCATTTTGGAGCATCCTGAAGGATTTTTGATGTTCTAGACGAAAATCAAATCACACCCAAAACCATCACCTGATCCTCCCCAACCCCGAAAATCGATCAAGACTTCAAAATAGATACTTGACATGTACTAGAAAAAGATACTCCTAATCAAGATCTATCATTATAGATATAGATGAGTCATTTTGGAGCATCCTGAAGGATTTTTGATGTTCTAGACGAAAATCAAATCACACCCAAAACCATCACCTGATCCTTCCCAACCCCCAAAATCGATCAAGACTTCAAAATAGATACTTGACATGTACTAGAAAAAGATACTCCTAATCAAGATCTATCATTATAGATATAGATGAGTCATTTTGGAGCATCCTGAAGGATTTTTGATGTTCTAGACGAAAATCAAATCACACCCAAAACCATCACCTGATCCTTCCCAACCCCCAAAATCGATCAAGACTTCAAAATAGATACTTGACATGTACTAGAAAAAGATACTCCTAATCAAGATCTATCATTATAGATATAGATGAGTCATTTTGGAGCATCCTGAAGGATTTTTGATGTTCTAGACGAAAATCAAATCACACCCAAAACCATCACCTGATCCTTCCCAACCCCCAAAATCGATCAAGACTTCAAAATAGATACTTGACATGTACTAGAAAAAGATACTCCTAATCAAGATCTATCATTATAGATATAGATGAGTCATTTTGGAGCATCCTGAAGGATTTTTGATGTTCTAGACGAAAATCAAATCACACCCAAAACCATCACCTGATCCTTCCCAACCCCCAAAATCGATCAAGACTTCAAAATAGATACTTGACATGTACTAGAAAAAGATACTCCTAATCAAGATCTATCATTATAGATATAGATGAGTCATTTTGGAGCATCCTGAAGGATTTTTGATGTTCTAGACGAAAATCAAATCACACCCAAAACCATCACCTGATCCTTCCCAACCCCCAAAATCGATCAAGACTTCAAAATAGATACTTGACATGTACTAGAAAAAGATACTCCTAATCAAGATCTATCATTATAGATATAGATGAGTCATTTTGGAGCATCCTGAAGGATTTTTGATGTTCTAGACGAAAATCAAATCACACCCAAAACCATCACCTGATCCTTCCCAACCCCCAAAATCGATCAAGACTTCAAAATAGATACTTGACATGTACTAGAAAAAGATACTCCTAATCAAGATCTATCATTATAGATATAGATGAGTCATTTTGGAGCATCCTGAAGGATTTTTGATGTTCTAGACGAAAATCAAATCACACCCAAAACCATCACCTGATCCTTCCCAACCCCCAAAATCGATCAAGACTTCAAAATAGATACTTGACATGTACTAGAAAAAGATACTCCTAATCAAGATCTATCATTATAGATATAGATGAGTCATTTTGGAGCATCCTGAAGGATTTTTGATGTTCTAGACGAAAATCAAATCACACCCAAAACCATCACCTGATCCTTCCCAACCCCCAAAATCGATCAAGACTTCAAAATAGATACTTGACATGTACTTGAAAAAGATACTCCTAATCAAGATCTATCATTATAGATATAGATGAGTCATTTTGGAGCATCCTGAAGGATTTTTGATGTTCTAGACGAAAATCAAATCACACCCCAAAACCATCACCTGATCCTTCCCAACCCCCAAAATCGATCAAGACTTCAAAATAGATACTTGACATGTACTAGAAAAAGATACTCCTAATCAAGATCTATCATTATAGATATAGATGAGTCATTTTGGAGCATCCTGAAGGATTTTTGATGTTCTAGACGAAAATCAAATCACACCCAAAACCATCACCTGATCCTTCCCAACCCCCAAAATCGATCAAGACTTCAAAATAGATACTTGACATGTACTAGAAAAAGATACTCCTAATCAAGATCTATCATTATAGATATAGATGAGTCATTTTGGAGCATCCTGAAGGATTTTTGATGTTCTAGACGAAAATCAAATCACACCCAAAACCATCACCTGATACTTCCCAACCCCCAAAATCGATCAAGACTTCAAAATAGATACTTGACATGTACTAGAAAAAGATACTCCTAATCAAGATCTATCATTATAGATATAGATGAGTCATTTTGGAGCATCCTGAAGGATTTTTGATGTTCTAGACGAAAATCAAATCACACCCAAAACCATCACCTGATCCTTCCCAACCCCCAAAATCGATCAAGACTTCAAAATAGATACTTGACATGTACTAGAAAAAGATACTCCTAATCAAGATCTATCATTATAGATATAGATGAGTCATTTTGGAGCATCCTGAAGGATTTTTGATGTTCTAGACGAAAATCAAATCACACCCAAAACCATCACCTGATCCTTCCCAACCCCCAAAATCGATCAAGACTTCAAAATAGATACTTGACATGTACTAGAAAAAGATACTCCTAATCAAGATCTATCATTATAGATATAGATGAGTCATTTTGGAGCATCCTGAAGGATTTTTGATGTTCTAGACGAAAATCAAATCACACCCAAAACCATCACCTGATCCTTCCCAACCCCCAAAATCGATCAAGACTTCAAAATAGATACTTGACATGTACTAGAAAAAGATACTCCTAATCAAGATCTATCATTATAGATATAGATGAGTCATTTTGGAGCATCCTGAAGGATTTTTGATGTTCTAGACGAAAATCAAATCACACCCAAAACCATCACCTGATCCTTCCCAACCCCCAAAATCGATCAAGACTTCAAAATAGATACTTGACATGTACTAGAAATAGATACTCCTAATCAAGGTCTATCATTATAGATATAGATGAGTCATTTTGGAGCATCCTGAAGGATTTTTGATGTTCTAGACGAAAATCAAATCACACCCAAAACCATCACCTGATCCTTCCCAACCCCCAAAATCGATCAAGACTTCAAAATAGATACTTGACATGTACTAGAAAAAGATACTCCTAATCAAGATCTATCATTATAGATATAGATGAGTCATTTTGGAGCATCCTGAAGGATTTTTGATGTTCTAGACGAAAATCAAATCACACCCAAAACCATCACCTGATCCTTCCCAACCCCCAAAATCGATCAAGACTTTAAAATAGATACTTGACATGTACTAGAAAAAGATACTCCTAATCAAGATCTATCATTATAGATATAGATGAGTCATTTTGGAGCATCCTGAAGGATTTTTGATGTTCTAGACGAAAATCAAATCACACCCAAAACCATCACCTGATCCTTCCCAACCCCCAAAATCGATCAAGACTTCAAAATAGATACTTGACATGTACTAGAAAAAGATACTCCTAATCAAGATCTATCATTATAGATATAGATGAGTCATTTTGGAGCATCCTGAAGGATTTTTGATGTTCTAGACGAAAATCAAATCACACCCAAAACCATCACCTGATCCTTCCCAACCCCCAAAATCGATCAAGACTTCAAAATAGATACTTGACATGTACTAGAAAAAGATACTCCTAATCAAGATCTATCATTATAGATATAGATGAGTCATTTTGGAGCATCCTGAAGGATTTTTGATGTTCTAGACGAAAATCAAATCACACCCAAAACCATCACCTGATCCTTCCCAACCCCCAAAATCGATCAAGACTTCAAAATAGATACTTGAAATGTACTAGAAAAAGATACTACTAATCAAGATCTATCATTATAGATATAGATGAGTCATTTTGGAGCATCGTGAAGGATTTTTGATGTTCTAGACGAAAATCAAATCACACCCAAAACCATCACCTGATCCTTCCCAACCCCCAAAATCGATCAAGACTTCAAAATAGATACTTGACATGTACTAGAAAAAGATACTCCTAATCAAGATCTATCATTATATATATAGATGAGTCATTTTGGAGCATCCTGAAGGATTTTTGATGTTCTAGACGAAAATCAAATCACACCCAAAACCATCACCTGATCCTTCCCAACCCCCAAAATCGATCAAGACTTCAAAATAGATACTTGACATGTACTAGAAAAAGGTACTCCTAATCAAGATCTATCATTATAGATATAGATGAGTCATTTTGGAGCATCCAGAAGGATTTTTGATGTTCTAGACGAAAATCAAATCACACCCAAAACCATCACCTGATCCTTCCCAACCCCCAAAATCGATCAAGACTTCAAAATAGATACTTGACATGTACTAGAAAAAGATACTCCTAATCAAGATCTATCATTATAGATATAGATGAGTCATTTTTTAGCATCCTGAAGGATTTTTGATGTTCTAGACGAAAATCAAATCACACCCAAAACCATCACCTGATCCTTCCCAACCCCCAAAATCGATCAAGACTTCAAAATAGATACTTGACATGTACTAGAAAAAGATACTCCTAATCAAGATCTATCATTATAGATATAGATGAGTCATTTTGGAGCATCCTGAAGGATTTTTGATGTTCTAGACGAAAATCAAATCACACCCAAAACCATCACCTGATCCTTCCCAACCCCCAAAATCGATCAAGACTTCAAAATAGATACTTGACATGTACTAGAAAAAGATACTCCTAATCAAGATCTATCATTATAGATATAGATGAGTCATTTTGGAGCATCCTGAAGGATTTTTGATGTTCTAGACGAAAATCAAATCACACCCAAAACCATCACCTGATCCTTCCCAACCCCCAAAATCGATCAAGACTTCAAAATAGATACTTGACATGTACTAGAAAAAGATACTCCTAATCAAGATCTATCATTATAGATATAGATGAGTCATTTTGGAGCATCCTGAATGATTTTTGATGTTCTAGACGAAAATCAAATCACACCCAAAACCATCACCTGATCCTTCCCAACCCCCAAAATCGATCAAGACTTTAAAATAGATACTTGACATGTACTAGAAAAAGATACTCCTAATCAAGATCTATCATTATAGATATAGATGAGTCATTTTGGAGCATCCTGAAGGATTTTTGATGTTCTAGACGAAAATCAAATCACACCCAAAACCATCACCTGATCCTTCCCAACCCCCAAAATCGATCAAGACTTCAAAATAGATACTTGACATGTACTAGAAAAAGATACTCCTAATCAAGATCTATCATTATAGATATAGATGAGTCATTTTGGAGCATCCTGAAGGATTTTTGATGTTCTAGACGAAAATCAAATCACACCCAAAACCATCACCTGATCCTTCCCAACCCCCAAAATCGATCAAGACTTCAAAATAGATACTTGACATGTACTAAAAAAAGATACTCCTAATCAAGATCTATCATTATAGATATAGATGAGTCATTTTGGAGCATCCTGAAGGATTTTTGATGTTCTAGACGAAAATCAAATCACACCCAAAACCATCACCTGATCCTTCCCAACCCCCAAAATCGATCAAGACTTCAAAATAGATACTTGACATGTACTAGAAAAAGATACTACTAATCAAGATCTATCATTATAGATATAGATGAGTCATTTTGGAGCATCCTGAAGGATTTTTGATGTTCTAGACGAAAATCAAATCACACCCAAAACCATCACCTGATCCTTCCCAACCCCCAAAATCGATCAAGACTTCAAAATAGATACTTGACATGTACTAGAAAAAGATACTCCTAATCAAGATCTATCATTATAGATATAGATGAGTCATTTTGGAGCATCCTGAAGGATTTTTGATGTTCTAGACGAAAATCAAATCACACCCAAAACCATCACCTGATCCTTCCCAACCCCCAAAATCGATCAAGACTTCAAAATAGATACTTGACATGTACTAGAAAAAGATACTCCTAATCAAGATCTATCATTATAGATATAGATGAGTCATTTTGGAGCATCCTGAAGGATTTTTGATGTTCTAGACGAAAATCAAATCACACCCAAAACCATCACCTGATCCTTCCCAACCCCCAAAATCGATCAAGACTTCAAAATAGATACTTGACATGTACTAGAAAAAGATACTCCTAATCAAGATCTATCATTATAGATATAGATGAGTCATTTTTTAGCATACTGAAGGATTTTTGATGTTCTAGACGAAAATCAAATCACACCCAAAACCATCACCTGATCCTTCCCAACCCCCAAAGTCGATCAAGACTTCAAAATAGATACTTGACATGTACTAGAAAAAGATACTCCTAATCAAGATCTATCATTATAGATATAGATGAGTCATTTTGGAGCATCCTGAAGGATTTTTGATGTTCTAGACGAAAATCAAATCACACCCAAAACCATCACCTGATCCTTCCCAACCCCCAAAATCGATCAAGACTTCAAAATAGATACTTGACATGTACTAGAAAAAGATACTCCTAATCAAGATCTATCATTATAGATATAGATGAGTCATTTTGGAGCATCCTGAAGGTTTTTGATGTTCTAGACGAAAATCAAATCACACCCAAAACCATCACCTGATCCTTCCCAACCCCCAAAATCGATCAAGACTTCAAAATAGATACTTGACATGTACTAGAAAAAGATACTCCTAATCAAGATCTATCATTATAGATATAGATGAGTCATTTTGGAGCATCCTGAAGGATTTTTGATGTTCTAGACGAAAATCAAATCACACCCAAAACCATCACCTGATCCTTCCCAACCCCCAAAATCGATCAAGACTTCAAAATAGATACTTGACATGTACTAGAAAAAGATACTCCTAATCAAGATCTATCATTATAGATATAGATGAGTCATTTTGGAGCATCCTGAAGGATTTTTGATGTTCTAGACGAAAATCAAATCACACCCAAAACCATCACCTGATCCTTCCCAACCCCCAAAATCGATCAAGACTTCAAAATAGATACTTGACATGTACTAGAAAAAGATACTCCTAATCAAGATCTATCATTATAGATATAGATGAGTCATTTTGGAGCATCCTGAAGGATTTTTGATGTTCTAGACGAAAATCAAATCACACCCAAAACCATCACCTGATCCTTCCCAACCCCCAAAATCGATCAAGACTTCAAAATAGATACTTGACATGTACCAGAAAAAGATACTCCTAATCAAGATCTATCATTATAGATATAGATGAGTCATTTTGGAGCATCCTGAAGGATTTTTGATGTTCTAGACGAAAATCAAATCACACCCAAAACCATCACCTGATCCTTCCCAACCCCCAAAATCGATCAAGACTTCAAAATAGATACTTGACATGTACTAGAAAAAGATACTCCTAATCAAGATCTATAATTATAGATATAGATGAGTCATTTTGGAGCATCCTGAAGGATTTTTGATGTTCTAGACGAAAATCAAATCACACCCAAAACCATCACCTGATCCTTCCCAACCCCCAAAATCGATCAAGACTTCAAAATAGATACTTGACATGTACTAGAAAAAGATACTCCTAATCAAGATCTATCATTATAGATATAGATGAGTCATTTTGGAGCATCCTGAAGGATTTTTGATGTTCTAGACGAAAATCAAATCACACCCAAAACCATCACCTGATCCTTCCCAACCCCCAAAATCGATCAAGACTTCAAAATAGATACTTGACATGTACTAGAAAAAGATACTCCTAATCAAGATCTATCATTATAGATATAGATGAGTCATTTTGGAGCATCCTGAAGGATTTTTGATGTTCTAGACGAAAATCAAATCACACCCAAAACCATCACCTGATCCTTCCCAACCCCCAAAATCGATCAAGACTTCAAAATAGATACTTGACATGTACTAGAAAAAGATACTCCTAATCAAGATCTATCATTATAGATATAGATGAGTCATTTTGGAGCATCCTGAAGGATTTTTGATGTTCTAGACGAAAATCAAATCACACCCAAAACCATCACCTGATCCTTCCCAACCCCCAAAATCGATCAAGACTTCAAAATAGATACTTGACATGTACTAGAAAAAGATACTCCTAATCAAGATCTATCATTATAGATATAGATGAGTCATTTTGGAGCATCCTGAAGGATTTTTGATGTTCTAGACGAAAATCAAATCACACCCAAAACCATCACCTGATCCTTGCCAACCCCCAAAATCGATCAAGACTTCAAAATAGATACTTGACATGTACTAGAAAAAGATACTCCTAATCAAGATCTATCATTATAGATATAGATGAGTCATTTTGGAGCATCCTGAAGGATTTTTGATGTTCTAGACGAAAATCAAATCACACCCAAAACCATCACCTGATCCTTCCCAACCCCCAAAATCGATCAAGACTTCAAAATAGATACTTGACATGTACTAGAAAAAGATACTCCTAATCAAGATCTATCATTATAGATATAGATGAGTCATTTTGGAGCATCCTGAAGGATTTTTGATGTTCTAGACGAAAATCAAATCACACCCAAAACCATCACCTGATCCTTCCCAACCCCCAAAATCGATCAAGACTTCAAAATAGATACTTGACATGTACTAGAAAAAGATACTCCTAGTCAAGATCTATCATTATAGATATAGATGAGTCATTTTGGAGCATCCTGAAGGATTTTTGATGTTCTAGACGAAAATCAAATCACACCCAAAACCATCACCTGATCCTTCCCAACCCCCAAAATCGATCAAGACTTCAAAATAGATACTTGACATGTACTAGAAAAAGATACTCCTAATCAAGATCTATCATTATAGATATAGATGAGTCATTTTGGAGCATCCTGAAGGATTTTTGATGTTCTAGACGAAAATCAAATCACACCCAAAACCATCACCTGATCCTTCCCAACCCCCAAAATCGATCAAGACTTCAAAATAGATACTTGACATGTACTAGAAAAAGATACTCCTAATCAAGATCTATCATTATAGATATAGATGAGTCATTTTGGAGCATCCTGAAGGATTTTTGATGTTCTAGACGAAAATCAAATCACACCCAAAACCATCACCTGATCCTTCCCAACCCCCAAAATCGATCAAGACTTCAAAATAGATACTTGACATGTACTAGAAAAAGATACTCCTAATCAAGATCTATCATTATAGATATAGATGAGTCATTTTGGAGCATCCTGAAGGATTTTTGATGTTCTAGACGAAAATCAAATCACACCCAAAACCATCACCTGATCCTTCCCAACCCCCAAAATCGATCAAGACTTCAAAATAGATACTTGACATGTACCAGAAAAAGATACTCCTAATCAAGATCTATCATTATAGATATAGATGAGTCATTTTGGAGCATCCTGAAGGATTTTTGATGTTCTAGACGAAAATCAAATCACACCCAAAACCATCACCTGATCCTTCCCAACCCCCAAAATCGATCAAGACTTCAAAATAGATACTTGACATGTACTAGAAAAAGATACTCCTAATCAAGATCTATAATTATAGATATAGATGAGTCATTTTGGAGCATCCTGAAGGATTTTTGATGTTCTAGACGAAAATCAAATCACACCCAAAACCATCACCTGATCCTTCCCAACCCCCAAAATCGATCAAGACTTCAAAATAGATACTTGACATGTACTAGAAAAAGATACTCCTAATCAAGATCTATCATTATAGATATAGATGAGGCATTTTGGAGCATCCTGAGGGATTTTTGATGTTCTAGACGAAAATCAAATCACACCCAAAACCATCACCTGATCCTTCCCAACCCCCAAAATCGATCAAGACTTCAAAATAGATACTTGACATGTACTAGAAAAAGATACTCCTAATCAAGATCTATCATTATAGATATAGATGAGTCATTTTGGAGCATCCTGAAGGATTTTTAATGTTCTAGACGAAAATCAAATCACACCCAAAACCATCACCTGATCCTTCCCAACCCCCAAAATCGATCAAGACTTCAAAATAGATACTTGACATGTACTAGAAAAAGATACTCCTAATCAAGATCTATCATTATAGATATAGATGAGTCATTTTGGAGCATCCTGAAGGATTTTTGATGTTCTAGACGAAAATCAAATCACACCCAAAACCATCACCTGATCCTTCCCAACCCCCAAAATCGATCAACACTTCAAAATAGATACTTGACATGTACTAGAAAAAGATACTCCTAATCAAGATCTATAATTATAGATATAGATGAGTCATTTTGGAGCATCCTGAAGGATTTTTGATGTTCTAGACGAAAATCAAATCACACCCAAAACCATCATCTGATCCTTCCCAACCCCCAAAATCGATCAAGACTTCAAAATAGATACTTGACATGTACTAGAAAAAGATACTCCTAATCAAGATCTATCATTATAGATATAGATGAGTCATTTTGGAGCATCCTGAAGGATTTTTGATGTTCTAGACGAAAATCAAATCACACCCAAAACCATCACCTGATCCTTCCCAACCCCCAAAATCGATCAAGACTTCAAAATAGATACTTGACATGTACTAGAAAAAGATACTCCTAATCAAGATCTATCATTACAGATATAGATGAGTTATTTTGGAGCATCCTGAAGGATTTTTGATGTTCTAGACGAAAATCAAATCACACCCAAAACCATCACCTGATCCTTCCCAACCCCCAAAATCGATCAAGACTTCAAAATAGATACTTGACATGTACTAGAAAAAGATACTCCTAATCAAGATCTATCATTATAGATATAGGTGAGTCATTTTGGAGCATCCTGAAGGATTTTTGATGTTCTAGACGAAAATCAAATCACACCCAAAACCATCACCTGATCCTTCCCAACCCCCAAAATCGATCAAGACTTCAAAATAGATACTTGACATGTACTAGAAAAAGATACTCCTAATCAAGATCTATCATTATAGATATAGATGAGTCATTTTGGAGCATCCTGAAGGATTTTTGATGTTCTAGACGAAAATCAAATCACACCCAAAACCATCACCTGATCCTTCCCAACCCCCAAAATCGATCAAGACTTCAAAATAGATACTTGACATGTACTAGAAAAAGATACTCCTAATCAAGATCTATCATTATAGATATAGATGAGTCATTTTGGAGCATCCTGAAGGATTTTTGATGTTCTAGACGAAAATCAAATCACACCCAAAACCATCACCTGATCCTTCCCAACCCCCAAAATCGATCAAGACTTCAAAATAGATACTTGACATGTACTAGAAAAAGATACTCCTAATCAAGATCTATCATTATAGTTATAGATGAGTCATTTTGGAGCATCCTGAAGGATTTTTGATGTTCTAGACGAAAATCAAATCACACCCAAAACCATCACCTGATCCTTCCCAACCCCCAAAATCGATCAAGACTTCAAAATAGATACTTGACATGTACTAGAAAAAGATACTCCTAATCAAGATCTATCATTATAGATATGGATGAGTCATTTTGGAGCATCCTGAAGGATTTTTGATGTTCTAGACGAAAATCAAATCACACCCAAAACCATCACCTGATCCTTCCCAACCCCCAAAATCGATCAAGACTTCAAAATAGATACTTGACATGTACTAGAAAAAGATACTCCTAATCAAGATCTATCATTATAGATATAGATGAGTCATTTTGGAGCATCCTGAAGGATTTTTGATGTTCTAGACGAAAATCAAATCACACCCAAAACCATCACCTGATCCTTCCCAACCCCCAAAATCGATCAAGACTTCAAAATAGATACTTGACATGTAACAGAAAAAGATACTCCTAATCAAGATCTATCATTATAGATATAGATGAGTCATTTTGGAGCATCCTGAAGGATTTTTGATGTTCTAGACGAAAATCAAATCACACCCAAAACCATCACCTGATCCTTCCCAACCCCCAAAATCGATCAAGACTTCAAAATAGATACTTGACATGTACTAGAAAAAGATACTCCTAATCAAGATCTATAATTATAGATATAGATGAGTCATTTTGGAGCATCCTGAAGGATTTTTGATGTTCTAGACGAAAATCAAATCACACCCAAAACCATCACCTGATCCTTCCCAACCCCCAAAATCGATCAAGACTTCAAAATAGATACTTGACATGTACTAGAAAAAGATACTCCTAATCAAGATCTATCATTATAGATATAGATGAGTCATTTTGGAGCATCCTGAAGGATTTTTGATGTTCTAGACGAAAATCAAATCATACCCAAAACCATCACCTGATCCTTCCCAACCCCCAAAATCGATCAAGACTTCAAAATAGATACTTGACATGTACTAGAAAAAGATACTCCTAATCAAGATCTATCATTATAGATATAGATGAGTCATTTTGGAGCATCCTGAAGGATTTTTAATGTTCTAGACGAAAATCAAATCACACCCAAAACCATCACCTGATCCTTCCCAACCCCCAAAATCGATCAAGACTTCAAAATAGATACTTGACATGTACTAGAAAAAGATACTCCTAATCAAGATCTATCATTATAGATATAGATGAGTCATTTTGGAGCATCCTGAAGGATTTTTGATGTTCTAGACGAAAATCAAATCACACCCAAAACCATCACCTGATCCTTCCCAACCCCCAAAATCGATCAAGACTTCAAAATAGATACTTGACATGTACTAGAAAAAGATACTCCTAATCAAGATCTATAATTATAGATATAGATGAGTCATTTTGGAGCATCCTGAAGGATTTTTGATGTTCTAGACGAAAATCAAATCACACCCAAAACCATCACCTGATCCTTCCCAACCCCCAAAATCGATCAAGACTTCAAAATAGATACTTGACATGTACTAGAAAAAGATACTCCTAATCAAGATCTATCATTATAGATATAGATGAGTCATTTTGGAGCATCCTGAAGGATTTTTGATGTTCTAGACGAAAATCAAATCACACCCAAAACCATCACCTGATCCTTCCCAACCCCCAAAATCGATCAAGACTTCAAAATAGATACTTGACATGTACTAGAAAAAGATACTCCTAATCAAGATCTATCATTACAGATATAGATGAGTCATTTTGGAGCATCCTGAAGGATTTTTGATGTTCTAGACGAAAATCAAATCACACCCAAAACCATCACCTGATCCTTCCCAACCCCCAAAATCGATCAAGACTTCAAAATAGATACTTGACATGTACTAGAAAAAGATACTCCTAATCAAGATCTATCATTATAGATATAGATGAGTCATTTTGGAGCATCCTGAAGGATTTTTGATGTTCTAGACGAAAATCAAATCACACCCAAAACCATCACCTGATCCTTCCCAACCCCCAAAATCGATCAAGACTTCAAAATAGATACTTGACATGTACTAGAAAAAGATACTCCTAATCAAGATCTATCATTATAGATATAGGTGAGTCATTTTGGAGCATCCTGAAGGATTTTTGATGTTCTAGACGAAAATCAAATCACACCCAAAACCATCACCTGATCCTTCCCAACCCCCAAAATCGATCAAGACTTCAAAATAGATACTTGACATGTACTAGAAAAAGATACTCCTAATCAAGATCTATCATTATAGATATAGATGAGTCATTTTGGAGCATCCTGAAGGATTTTTGATGTTCTAGACGAAAATCAAATCACACCCAAAACCATCACCTGATCCTTCCCAACCCCCAAAATCGATCAAGACTTCAAAATAGATACTTGACATGTACTAGAAAAAGATACTCCTAATCAAGATCTATCATTATAGATATAGATGAGTCATTTTGGAGCATCCTGAAGGATTTTTGATGTTCTAGACGAAAATCAAATCACACCCAAAACCATCACCTGATCCTTCCCAACCCCCAAAATCGATCAAGACTTCAAAATAGATACTTGACATGTACTAGAAAAAGATACTCCTAATCAAGATCTATCATTATAGATATAGATGAGTCATTTTGGAGCATCCTGAAGGATTTTTGATGTTCTAGACGAAAATCAAATCACACCCAAAACCATCACCTGATCCTTCCCAACCCCCAAAATCGATCAAGACTTCAAAATAGATACTTGACATGTACTAGAAAAAGATACTCCTAATCAAGATCTATCATTATAGATATAGATGAGTCATTTTGGAGCATCCTGAAGGATTTTTGATGTTCTAGACGAAAATCAAATCACACCCAAAACCATCACCTGATCCTTCCCAACCCCCAAAATCGATCAAGACTTCAAAATAGATACTTGACATGTACTAGAAAAAGATACTCCTAATCAAGATCTATCATTATAGATATAGATGAGTCATTTTGGAGCATCCTGAAGGATTTTTGATGTTCTAGACGAAAATCAAATCACACCCAAAACCATCACCTGATCCTTCCCAACCCCCAAAATCGATCAAGACTTCAAAATAGATACTTGACATGTACTAGAAAAAGATACTCCTAATCAAGATCTATCATTATAGATATAGATGAGTCATTTTGGAGCATCCTGAAGGATTTTTGATGTTCTAGACGAAAATCAAATCACACCCAAAACCATCACCTGATCCTTCCCAACCCCCAAAATCGATCAAGACTTCAAAATAGATACTTGACATGTACTAGAAAAAGATACTCCTAATCAAGATCTATCATTATAGATATAGATGAGTCATTTTGGAGCATCCTGAAGGATTTTTGATGTTCTAGACGAAAATCAAATCACACCCAAAACCATCACCTGATCCTTCCCAACCCCCAAAATCGATCAAGACTTCAAAATAGATACTTGACATGTACTAGAAAAAGATACTCCTAATCAAGATCTATCATTATAGATATAGATGAGTCATTTTGGAGCATCCTGAAGGATTTTTGATGTTCTAGACGAAAATCAAATCACACCCAAAACCATCACCTGATCCTTCCCAACCCCCAAAATCGATCAAGACTTCAAAATATATACTTGACATGTACTAGAAAAAGATACTCCTAATCAAGATCTATCATTATAGATATAGATGAGTCATTTTGGAGCATCCTGAAGGATTTTTGATGTTCTAGACGAAAATCAAATCACACCCAAAACCATCACCTGATCCTTCCCAACCCCCAAAATCGATCAAGACTTCAAAATATATACTTGACATGTACTAGAAAAAGATACTCCTAATCAAGATCTATCATTATAGATATAGATGAGTCATTTTGGAGCATCCTGGAGGATTTTTGATGTTCTAGACGAAAATCAAATCACACCCAAAACCATCACCTGATCCTTCCCAACCCCCAAAATCGATCAAGACTTCAAAATAGATACTTGACATGTACTAGAAAAAGATACTCCTAATCAAGATCTATCATTATAGATATAGATGAGTCATTTTGGAGCATCCTGAAGGATTTTTGATGTTCTAGACGAAAATCAAATCACACCCAAAACCATCACCTGATCCTTCCCAACCCCCAAAATCGATCAAGACTTCAAAATAGATACTTGACATGTACTAGAAAAAGATACTCCTAATCAAGATCTATCATTATAGATATAGATGAGTCATTTTGGAGCATCCTGAAGGATTTTTGATGTTCTAGACGAAAATCAAATCACACCCAAAACCATCACCTGATCCTTCCCAACCCCCAAAATCGATCAAGACTTCAAAATAGATACTTGATATGTACTAGAAAAAGATACTCCTAATCAAGATCTATCATTATAGATATAGATGAGTCATTTTGGAGCATCCTGAAGGATTTTTGATGTTCTAGACGAAAATCAAATCACACCCAAAACCATCCTTCCCAACCCCCAAAATCGATCAAGACTTCAAAATAGATACTTGACATGTACTAGAAAAAGATACTCCTAATCAAGATCTATCATTATAGATATAGATGAGTCATTTTGGAGCATCCTGAAGGATTTTTGATGTTCTAGACGAAAATCAAATCACACCCAAAACCATCACCTGATCCTTCCCAACCCCCAAAATCGATCAAGACTTCAAAATAGATACTTGACATGTACTAGAAAAAGATACTCCTAATCAAGATCTATCATTATAGATATAGATGAGTCATTTTGGAGCATCCTGAAGGATTTTTGATGTTCTAGACGAAAATCAAATCACACCCAAAACCATCACCTGATCCTTCCCAACCCCCAAAATCGATCAAGACTTCAAAATAGATACTTGACATGTACTAGAAAAAGATACTCCTAATCAAGATCTATCATTATAGATATAGATGAGTCATTTTGGAGCATCCTGAAGGATTTTTGATGTTCTAGACGAAAATCAAATCACACCCAAAACCATCACCTGATCCTTCCCAACCCCCAAAATCTATCAAGACTTCAAAATAGATACTTGACATGTACTAGAAAAAGATACTCCTAATCAAGATCTATCATTATAGATATAGATGAGTCATTTTGGAGCATCCTGAAGGATTTTTGATGTTCTAGACGAAAATCAAATCACACCCAAAACCATCACCTGATCCTTCCCAACCCCCAAAATCGATCAAGACTTCAAAATAGATACTTGACATGTACTAGAAAAAGATACTCCTAATCAAGATCTATCATTATAGATATAGATGAGTCATTTTGGAGCATCCTGAAGGATTTTTGATGTTCTAGACGAAAATCAAATCACACCCAAAACCATCACCTGATCCTTCCCAACCCCCAAAATCGATCAAGACTTCAAAATAGATACTTGACATGTACTAGAAAAAGATACTCCTAATCAAGATCTATCATTATAGATATAGATGAGTCATTTTGGAGCATCCTGAAGGATTTTTGATGTTCTAGACGAAAATCAAATCACACCCAAAACCATCACCTGATCCTTCCCAACCCCCAAAATCGATCAAGACTTCAAAATAGATACTTGACATGTACTAGAAAAAGATACTCCTAATCAAGATCTATCATTATAGATATAGATGAGTCATTTTGGAGCATCCTGAAGGATTTTTGATGTTCTAGACGAAAATCAAATCACACCCAAAACCATCACCTGATCCTTCCCAACCCCCAAAATCGATCAAGACTTCAAAATAGATACTTGACATGTACTAGAAAAAGATACTCCTAATCAAGATCTATCATTATAGATATAGATGAGTCATTTTGGAGCATCCTGAAGGATTTTTGATGTTCTAGACGAAAATCAAATCACACCCAAAACCATCACCTGATCCTTCCCAACCCCCAAAATCGATCAAGACTTCAAAATAGATACTTGACATGTACTAGAAAAAGATACACCTAATCAAGATCTATAATTATAGATATAGATAAGTCATTTTGGAGCATCCTGAAGGATTTTTGATGTTCTAGACGAAAATCAAATCACACCCAAAACCATCACCTGATCCTTCCCAACCCCCAAAATCGATCAAGACTTCAAAATAGATACTTGACATGTACTAGAAAAAGATACTCCTAATCAAGATCTATAATTATAGATATAGATGAGTCATTTTGGAGCATCCTGAAGGATTTTTGATGTTCTAGACGAAAATCAAATCACACCCAAAACCATCACCTGATCCTTCCCAACCCCCAAAATCGATCAAGACTTCAAAATAGATACTTGACATGTACTAGAAAAAGATACTCCTAATCAAGATCTATCATTATAGATATAGATGAGTCATTTTGGAGCATCCTGAAGGATTTTTGATGTTCTAGACGAAAATCAAATCACACCCAAAACCATCACCTGATCCTTCCCAACCCCCAAAATCGATCAAGACTTCAAAATAGATACTTGACATTTACTAGAAAAAGATACTCCTAATCAAGATCTATCATTATAGATATAGATGAGTCATTTTGGAGCATCCTGAAGGATTTTTGATGTTCTAGACGAAAATCAAATCACACCCAAAACCATCACCTGATCCTTCCCAACCCCCAAAATCGATCAAGACTTCAAAATAGATACTTGACATGTACTAGAAAAAGATACTCCTAATCAAGATCTATCATTATAGATATAGATGAGTCATTTTGGAGCATCCTGAAGGATTTTTGATGTTCTAGACGAAAATCAAATCACACCCAAAACCATCACCTGATCCTTCCCAACCCCCAAAATCGATCAAGACTTCAAAATAGATACTTGACATGTACTAGAAAAAGATACTCCTAATCAAGATCTATCATTATAGATATAGATGAAGCATTTTGGAGCATCCTGAAGGATTTTTGATGTTCTAGACGAAAATCAAATCACACCCAAAACCATCACCTGATCCTTCCCAACCCCCAAAATCGATCAAGACTTCAAAATAGATACTTGACATGTACTAGAAAAAGATACTCCTAATCAAGATCTATCATTATAGATATAGATGAGTCATTTTGGAGCATCCTGAAGGATTTTTGATGTTCTAGACGAAAATCAAATCACACCCAAAACCATCACCTGATCCTTCCCAACCCCCAAAATCGATCAAGACTTCAAAATAGATACTTGACATGTACTAGAAAAAGATACTCCTAATCAAGATCTATCATTATAGATATAGATGAGTCATTTTGGAGCATCCTGAAGGATTTTTGATGTTCTAGACGAAAATCAAATCACACCCAAAACCATCACCTGATCCTTCCCAACCCTCAAAATCGATCAAGACTTCAAAATAGATACTTGACATGTACTAGAAAAAGATACTCCTAATCAAGATCTATCATTATAGATATAGATGAGTCATTTTGGAGCATCCTGAAGGATTTTTGATGTTCTAGACGAAAATCAAATCACACCCAAAACCATCACCTGATCCTTCCCAACCCCCAAAATCGATCAAGACTTCAAAATAGATACTTGACATGTACTAGAAAAAGATACTCCTAATCAAGATCTATCATTATAGATATAGATGAGTCATTTTGGAGCATCCTGAAGGATTTTTGATGTTCTAGACGAAAATCAAATCACACCCAAAACCATCACCTGATCCTTCCCAACCCCCAAAATCGATCAAGACTTCAAAATAGATACTTGACATGTACTAGAAAAAGATACTCCTAATCAAGATCTATAATTATAGATATAGATGAGTCATTTTGGAGCATCCTGAAGGATTTTTGATGTTCTAGACGAAAATCAAATCACACCCAAAACCATCACCTGATCCTTCCCAACCCCCAAAATCGATCAAGACTTCAAAATAGATACTTGACATGTACTAGAAAAAGATACTCCTAATCAAGATCTATCATTATAGATATAGATGAGTCATTTTGGAGCATCCTGAAGGATTTTTGATGTTCTAGACGAAAGCAAATCACACCCAAAACCATCACCTGATCCTTCCCAACCCCCAAAATCGATCAAGACTTCAAAATAGATACTTGACATGTACTAGAAAAAGATACTCCTAATCAAGATCTATCATTATAGATATAGATGAGTCATTTTGGAGCATCCTGAAGGATTTTTGATGTTCTAGACGAAAATCAAATCACACCCAAAACCATCACCTGATCCTTCCCAACCCCCAAAATCGATCAAGACTTCAAAATATATACTTGACATGTACTAGAAAAAGATACTCCTAATCAAGATCTATCATTATAGATATAGATGAGTCATTTTGGAGCATCCTGAAGGATTTTTGATGTTCTAGACGAAAATCAAATCACACCCAAAACCATCACCTGATCCTTCCCAACCCCCAAAATCGATCAAGACTTTAAAATAGATACTTGACATGTACTAGAAAAAAATACTCCTAATCAAGATCTATCATTATAGATATAGATGAGTCATTTTGGAGCATCCTGAAGGATTTTTGATGTTCTAGACGAAAATCAAATCACACCCAAAACCATCACCTGATCCTTCCCAACCCCCAAAATCGATCAAGACTTCAAAATAGATACTTGACATGTACTAGAAAAAGATACTCCTAATCAAGATCTATCATTATAGATATAGATGAGTCATTTTGGAGCATCCTGAAGGATTTTTGATGTTCTAGACGAAAATCAAATCACACCCAAAACCATCACCTGATCCTTCCCAACCCCCAAAATCGATCAAGACTTCAAAATAGATACTTGACATGTACTAGAAAGAGATACTCCTAATCAAGATCTATCATTTTAGATATAGATGAGTCATTTTGGAGCATCCTGAAGGATTTTTGATGTTCTAGACGAAAATCAAATCACACCCAAAACCATCACCTGATCCTTCCCAACCCCCAAAATCGATCAAGACTTCAAAATAGATACTTGACATGTACTAGAAAAAGATACTCCTAATCAAGATCTATCATTATAGATATAGATGAGTCATTTTGGAGCATCCTGAAGGATTTTTGATGTTCTAGACGAATATCAAATCACACCCAAAACCATCACCTGATCCTTCCCAACCCCCAAAATCGATCAAGACTTCAAACTAGATACTTAACATGTACTAGAAAAAGATACTCCTAATCAAGATCTATCATTATAGATATAGATGAGTCATTTTGGAGCATCCTGAAGGATTTTTGATGTTCTAGACGAAAATCAAATCACACCCAAAACCATCACCTGATCCTTCCCAACCCCCAAAATCGATCAAGACTTCAAAATAGATACTTGACATGTACTAGAAAAAGATACTCCTAATCAAGATCTATCATTATAGATATAGATGAGTCATTTTGGAGCATCCTGAAGGATTTTTGATGTTCTAGACGAAAATCAAATCACACCCAAAACCATCACCTGATCCTTCCCAACCCCCAAAATCGATCAAGACTTCAAAATAGATACTTGACATGTACTAGAAAAAGATACTCCTAATCAAGATCTATCATTATAGATAAAGAGATGAGTCATTTTGGAGCATCCTGAAGGATTTTTGATGTTCTAGACGAAAATCAAATCACACCCAAAACCATCACCTGATCCTTCCCAACCCCCAAAATCGATCAAGACTTCGAAATAGATACTTGACATGTACTAGAAAAAGATACTCCTAATCAAGATCTATCATTATAGATATAGATGAGTCATTTTGGAGCATCCTGAAGGATTTTTGATGTTCTAGACGAAAATCAAATCACACCCAAAACCATCACCTGATCCTTCCCAACCCCCAAAATCGATCAAGACTTCAAAATAGATACTTGACATGTACTAGAAAAAGATACTCCTAATCAAGATCTATCAATATAGGTATAGATGAGTCATATTGGAGCATCCTGAAGGATTTTTGATGTTCT
This sequence comes from Eupeodes corollae, assembly GCF_945859685.1. Taxonomy (NCBI): domain Eukaryota; kingdom Metazoa; phylum Arthropoda; class Insecta; order Diptera; family Syrphidae; genus Eupeodes; species Eupeodes corollae. The sequence continues at coordinate 9,515 of NW_026605744.1, read as the reverse complement.
AGACGAAAATCAAATCACACCCAAAACCATCACCTGATCCTTCCCAACCCCCAAAATCGATCAAGACTTCAAAATAGATACTTGACATGTACTAGAAAAAGATACTCCTAATCAAGATCTATCATTATAGATATAGATGAGTCATTTTGGAGCATCCTGAAGGATTTTTGATGTTCTAGACGAAAATCAAATCACACCCAAAACCATCACCTGATCCTTCCCAACCCCCAAAATCGATCAAGACTTCAAAATAGATACTTGACATGTACTAGAAAAAGATACTCCTAATCAAGATCTATCATTATAGATATAGATGAGTCATTTTGGTGCATCCTGAAGGATTTTTGATGTTCTAGACGAAAATCAAATCACACCCAAAACCATCACCTGATCCTTCCCAACCCCCAAAATCGATCAAGACTTCAAAATAGATACTTGACATGTACTAGAAAAAGATACTCCTAATCAAGATCTATAATTATAGATATAGATGAGTCATTTTGGAGCATCCTGAAGGATTTTTGATGTTCTAGACGAAAATCAAATCACACCCAAAACCATCACCTGATCCTTCCCAACCCCCAAAATCGATCAAGACTTCAAAATAGATACTTGACATGTACTAGAAAAAGATACTCCTAATCAAGATCTATCATTATAGATATAGATGAGTCATTTTGGAGCATCTGAAGGATTTTTGATGTTCTAGACGAAAATCAAATCACACCCAAAACCATCACCTGATCCTTCCCAACCCCCAAAATCGATCAAGACTTCAAAATAGATACTTGACATGTACTAGAACAAGATACTCCTAATCAAGATCTATCATTATAGATATAGATGAGTCATTTTGGAGCATCCTGAAGGATTTTTGATGTTCTAGACGAAAATCAAATCACACCCAAAACCATCACCTGATCCTTCCCAACCCCCAAAATCGATCAAGACTTCAAAATAGATACTTGACATGTACTAGAAAAAGATACTCCTAATCAAGATCTATCATTATAGATATAGATGAGTCATTTTGGAGCATCCTGAAGGATTTTTGATGTTCTAGACGAAAATCAAATCACACCCAAAACCATCACCTGATCCTTCCAACCCCCAAAATCGATCAAGACTTCAAAATAGATACTTGACATGTACTAGAAAAAGATACTCCTAATCAAGATCTATCATTATAGATATAGATGAGTCATTTTGGAGCATCCTGAAGGATTTTTGATGTTCTAGACGAATATCAAATCACACCCAAAACCATCACCTGATCCTTCCCAACCCCCAAAATCGATCAAGACTTCAAACTAGATACTTGACATGTACTAGAAAAAGATACTCCTAATCAAGATCTATCATTATAGATATAGATGAGTCATTTTGGAGCATCCTGAAGGATTTTTGATGTTCTAGACGAAAATCAAATCACACCCAAAACCATCACCTGATCCTTCCCAACCCCAAAATCGATCAAGACTTCAAAATAGATACTTGACATGTACTAGAAAAAGATACTCCTAATCAAGATCTATCATTATAGATATAGATGAGTCATTTTGGAGCATCCTGAAGGATTTTTGATGTTCTAGACGAAAATCAAATCACACCCAAAACCATCACCTGATCCTTCCCAACCCCCAAAATCGATCAAGACTTCAAAATAGATACTTGACATGTACTAGAAAAAGATACTCCTAATCAAGATCTATCATTATAGATAAAGATGAGTCATTTTGGAGCATCCTGAAGGATTTTTGATGTTCTAGACGAAAATCAAATCACACCCAAAACCATCACCTGATCCTTCCCAACCCCCAAAATCGATCAAGACTTCGAAATAGATACTTGACATGTACTAGAAAAAGATACTCCTAATCAAGATCTATCATTATAGATATAGATGAGTCATTTTGGAGCATCCTGAAGGATTTTTGATGTTCTAGACGAAAATCAAATCACACCCAAAACCATCACCTGATCCTTCCCAACCCCCAAAATCGATCAAGACTTCAAAATAGATACTTGACATGTACTAGAAAAAGATACTCCTAATCAAGATCTATCAATATAGATATAGATGAGTCATATTGGAGCATCCTGAAGGATTTTTGATGTTCTAGACGAAAATCAAATCACACCCAAAACCATCACCTGATCCTTCCCAACCCCCAAAATCGATCAAGACTTCAAAATAGATACTTGACATGTACTAGAAAAAGATACTCCTAATCAAGATCTATCATTATAGATATAGATGAGTCATTTTGGAGCATCCTGAAGGATTTTTGATGTTCTAGACGAAAATCAAATCACACCCAAAACCATCACCTGATCCTTCCCAACCCCCAAAATCGATCAAGACTTCAAAATAGATACTTGACATGTACTAGAAAAAGATACTCCTAATCAAGATCTATCATTATAGATATAGATGAGTCATTTTGGTGCATCCTGAAGGATTTTTGATGTTCTAGACGAAAATCAAATCACACCCAAAACCATCACCTGATCCTTCCCAACCCCCAAAATCGATCAAGACTTCAAAATAGATACTTGACATGTACTAGAAAAAGATACTCCTAATCAAGATCTATAATTATAGATATAGATGAGTCATTTTGGAGCATCCTGAAGGATTTTTGATGTTCTAGACGAAAATCAAATCACACCCAAAACCATCACCTGATCCTTCCCAACCCCCAAAATCGATCAAGACTTCAAAATAGATACTTGACATGTACTAGAAAAAGATACTCCTAATCAAGATCTATCATTATAGATATAGATGAGTCATTTTGGAGCATCCTGAAGGATTTTTGATGTTCTAGACGAAAATCAAATCACACCCAAAACCATCACCTGATCCTTCCCAACCCCCAAAATCGATCAAGACTTCAAAATAGATACTTGACATGTACTAGAACAAGATACTCCTAATCAAGATCTATCATTATAGATATAGATGAGTCATTTTGGAGCATCCTGAAGGATTTTTGATGTTCTAGACGAAAATCAAATCACACCCAAAACCATCACCTGATCCTTCCCAACCCCCAAAATCGATCAAGACTTCAAAATAGATACTTGACATGTACTAGAAAAAGATACTCCTAATCAAGATCTATCATTATAGATATAGATGAGTCATTTTGGAGCATCCTGAAGGATTTTTGATGTTCTAGACGAAAATCAAATCACACCCAAAACCATCACCTGATCCTTCCCAACCCCCAAAATCGATCAAGACTTCAAAATAGATACTTGACATGTACTAGAAAAAGATACTCCTAATCAAGATCTATCATTATAGATACAGATGAGTCATTTTGGAGCATCCTGAAGGATTTTCGATGTTCTAGACGAAAATCAAATCACACCCAAAACCATCACCTGATCCTTCCCAACCCCCAAAATCGATCAAGACTTCAAAATAGATACTTGACATGTACTAGAAAAAGATACTCCTAATCAAGATCTATCATTATAGATATGGATGAGTCATTTTGGTGCATCCTGAAGGATTTTTGATGTTCTAGACGAAAATCAAATCACACCCAAAACCATCACCTGATCCTTCCCAACCCCCAAAATGGATCAAGACTTCAAAATAGATACTTGACATGTACTAGAAAAAGATACTCCTAATCAAGATCTATCATTATAGATATAGATGAGTCATTTTGGAGCATCCTGAAGGATTTTTGATGTTCTAGACGAAAATCAAATCACACCCAAAACCATCACCTGATCCTTCCCAACCCCCAAAATCGATCAAGACTTCAAAATAGATACTTGACATGTACTAGAAAAAGATACTCCTAATCAAGATCTATCATTATAGATATAGATGAGTCATTTTGGAGCATCCTGAAGGATTTTTGATGTTCTACACCAAAACCAAATCACACCCAAAACCATCACCTGATCCTTCCCAACCCCCAAAATCGATCAAGACTTCAAAATAGATACTTGACATGTACTAGAAAAAGATACTCCTAATCAAGATCTATCATTATAGATATAGATGAGTCATTTTGGAGCATCCTGAAGGATTTTTGATGCTCTAGACGAAAATCAAATCACACCCAAAACCATCACCTGATCCTTCCCAACCGCCAAAATCGATCAAGACTTCAAATAGATACTTGACATGTACTAGAAAAAGATACTCCTAATCAAGATCTATCATTATAGATATAGATAAGTCATTTTGGAGCATCCTGAAGGATTTTTGATGTTCTAGACGAAAATCAAATCACACCCAAAACCATCACCTGATCCTTCCCAACCCCCAAAATCGATCAAGACTTCGAAATAGATACTTGACATGTACTAGAAAAAGATACTCCTAATCAAGATCTATCATTATAGATATAGATGAGTCATTTTGGAGCATCCTGAAGGATTTTTGATGTTCTAGACGAAAATCAAATCACACCCAAAACCATCACCTGATCCTTCCCAACCCCCAAAATCGATCAAGACTTCAAAATAGATACTTGACATGTACTAGAAAAAGATACTCCTAATCAAGATCTATCAATATAGATATAGATGAGTCATATTGGAGCATCCTGAAGGATTTTTGATGTTCTAGACGAAAATCAAATCACACCCAAAACCATCACCTGATCCTTCCCAACCCCCAAAATCGATCAAGACTTCAAAATATATACTTGACATGTACTAGAAAAAGATACTCCTAATCAAGATCTATCATTATAGATATAGATGAGACATTTTGGAGCATACTGAAGGATTTTTGATGTTCTAGACGAAAATCAAATCACACCCAAAACCATCACCTGATCCTTCCCAACCCCCAAAATCGATCAAGACTTCAAAATAGATACTTGACATGTACTAGAAAAAGATACTCCTAATCAAGATCTATCATTATAGATATAGATGAGTCATTTTGGTGCATCCTGAAGGATTTTGATGTTCTAGACGAAAATCAAATCACACCCAAAACCATCACCTGATCCTTCCCAACCCCCAAAATCGATCAAGACTTCAAAATAGATACTTGACATGTACTAGAAAAAGATACTCCTAATCAAGATCTATAATTATAGATATAGATGAGTCATTTTGGAGCATCCTGAAGGATTTTTGATGTTCTAGACGAAAATCAAATCACACCCAAAACCATCACCTGATCCTTCCCAACCCCCAAAATCGATCAAGACTTCAAAATAGATACTTGACATGTACTAGAAAAAGATACTCCTAATCAAGATCTATCATTATAGATATAGATGAGTCATTTTGGAGCATCCTGAAGGATTTTTGATGTTCTAGACGAAAATCAAATCACACCCAAAACCATCACCTGATCCTTCCCAACCCCCAAAATCGATCAAGACTTCAAAATAGATACTTGACATGTACTAGAACAAGATACTCCTAATCAAGATCTATCATTATAGATATAGATGAGTCATTTTGGAGCATCCTGAAGGATTTTTGATGTTCTAGACGAAAATCAAATCACACCCAAAACCATCACCTGATCCTTCCCAACCCCCAAAATCGATCAAGACTTCAAAATAGATACTTGACATGTACTAGAAAAAGATACTCCTAATCAAGATCTATCATTATAGATATAGATGAGTCATTTTGGAGCATCCTGAAGGATTTTTGATGTTCTAGACGAAAATCAAATCACACCCAAAACCATCACCTGATCCTTCCCAACCCCCAAAATCGATCAAGACTTCAAAATAGATACTTGACATGTACTAGAAAAAGATACTCCTAATCAAGATCTATCATTATAGATACAGATGAGTCATTTTGGAGCATCCTGAAGGATTTTCGATGTTCTAGACGAAAATCAAATCACACCCAAAACCATCACCTGATCCTTCCCAACCCCCAAAATCAATCAAGACTTCAAATAGATACTTGACATGTACTAGAAAAAGATACTCCTAATCAAGATCTATCATTATAGATATGGATGAGTCATTTTGGTGCATCCTGAAGGATTTTTGATGTTCTAGACGAAAATCAAATCACACCCAAAACCATCACCTGATCCTTCCCAACCCCCAAAATGGATCAAGACTTCAAAATAGATACTTGACATGTACTAGAAAAAGATACTCCTAATCAAGATCTATCATTATAGATATAGATGAGTCATTTTGGAGCATCCTGAAGGATTTTTGATGTTCTAGACGAAAATCAAATCACACCCAAAACCATCACCTGATCCTTCCCAACCCCCAAAATCGATCAAGACTTCAAAATAGATACTTGACATGTACTAGAAAAAGATACTCCTAATCAAGATCTATCATTATAGATATAGATGAGTCATTTTGGAGCATCCTGAAGGATTTTTGATGTTCTACACCAAAACCAAATCACACCCAAAACCATCACCTGATCCTCCCAACCCCCAAAATCGATCAAGACTTCAAAATAGATACTTGACATGTACTAGAAAAAGATACTCCTAATCAAGATCTATCATTATAGATATAGATGAGTCATTTTGGAGCATCCTGAAGGATTTTTGATGCTCTAGACGAAAATCAAATCACACCCAAAACCATCACCTGATCCTTCCCAACCCCCAAAATCGATCAAGACTTCAAAATAGATACTTGACATGTACTAGAAAAAGATACTCCTAATCAAGATCTATCATTATAGATATAGATAAGTCATTTTGGAGCATCCTGAAGGATTTTTGATGTTCTAGACGAAAATCAAATCACACCCAAAACCATCACCTGATCCTTCCCAACCCCCAAAATCGATCAAGACTTCAAAATAGATACTTGACATGTACTAGAAAAAGATACTCCTAATCAAGATCTATCATTATAGATATAGATGAGTCATTTTGGAGCATCCTGAAGGATTTTTGATGTTCTAGACGAAAATCAAATCACACCCAAAACCATCACCTGATCCTTCCCAACCCCCAAAATCGATCAAGACTTCAAAATAGATACTTGACATGTACTAGAAAAAGATACTCCTAATCAAGATCTATCATTATAGATATAGATGAGTCATTTTGGAGCATCCTGAAGGATTTTTGATGTTCTAGACGAAAATCAAATCACACCCAAAACCATCACCTGATCCTTCCCAACCCCCAAAATCGATCAAGACTTCAAAATAGATACTTGACATGTACTAGAAAAAGATACTCCTAATCAAGATCTATCATTATAGATATAGATGAGTCATTTTGGAGCATCCTGAAGGATTTTTGATGTTCTAGACGAAAATCAAATCACACCCAAAACCATCACCTGATCCTTCCCAACCCCCAAAATCGATCAAGACTTCAAAAATAGATACTTGACATGTACTAGAAAAAGATACTCCTAATCAAGATCTATCATTATAGATATAGATGAGTCATTTTGGAGCATCCTGAAGGATTTTTGATGTTCTAGACGAAAATTAAATCACACCCAAAACCATCACCTGATCCTTCCCAACCCCCAAAATCGATCAAGACTTCAAAATAGATACTTGACATGTACTAGAAAAAAGATACTCCTAATCAAGATCTATAATTATAGATATAGATGAGTCATTTTTGGAGCATCCTGAAGGATTTTTGATGTTCTAGACGAAAATCAAATCACACCCAAAACCATCACCTGATCCTTCCCAACCCCCAAAATCGATCAAGACTTCAAAATAGATACTTGACATGTACTAGAAAAAAATACTCCTAATCAAGATCTATCATTATAGATATAGATGAGTCATTTTGGAGCATCCTGAAGGATTTTTGATGTTCTAGACGAAAATCAAATCACACCCAAAACCATCACCTGATCCTTCCCAACCCCCAAAAATCGATCAAGACTTCAAAATAGATACTTGACATGTACTAGAAAAAGATACTCCTAATCAAGATCTATAATTATAGATATAGATGAGTCATTTTGGAGCATCCTGAAGGATTTTTGATGTTCTAGACGAAAATCAAATCACACCCAAAACCATCACCTGATCCTTCCCAACCCCCAAAATCGATCAAGACTTCAAAATAGATACTTGACATGTACTAGAAAAAGATACTCCTAATCAAGATCTATAATTATAGATATAGATGAGTCATTTTGGAGCATCCTGAAGGATTTTTGATGTTCTAGACGAAAATCAAATCACACCCAAAACCATCACCTGATCCTTCCCAACCCCCAAAATCGATCAAGACTTCAAAATAGATACTTGACATGTACTAGAAAAAGATACTCCTAATCAAGATCTATCATTATAGATATAGATGAGTCATTTTGGAGCATCCTGAAGGATTTTTGATGTTCTAGACGAAAATCAAATCACACCCAAAACCATCACCTGATCCTTCCCAACCCCCAAAATCGATCAAGACTTCAAAATAGATACTTGACATGTACTAGAAAAAGATACTCCTAATCAAGATCTATCATTATAGATATAGATGAGTCATTTTGGAGCATCCTGAAGGATTTTTGATGTTCTAGACGAAAATCAAATCACACCCAAAACCATCACCTGATCCTTCCCAACCCCCAAAATCGATCAAGACTTCAAAATAGATACTTGACATGTACTAGAAAAAGATACTCCTAATCAAGATCTATCATTATAGATATAGATGAGTCATTTTGGAGCATCCTGAAGGATTTTTGATGTTCTAGACGAAAATCAAATCACACCCAAAACCATCACCTGATCCTTCCCAACCCCCAAAATCGATCAAGACTTCAAAATAGATACTTGACATGTACTAGAAAAAGATACTCCTAATCAAGATCTATCATTATAGATATAGATGAGTCATTTTGGAGCATCCTGAAGGATTTTTGATGTTCTAGACGAAAATCAAATCACACCCAAAACCATCACCTGATCCTTCCCAACCCCCAAAATCGATCAAGACTTCAAAATAGATACTTGACATGTACTAGAAAAAGATACTCCTAATCAAGATCTATCATTATAGATATAGATGAGTCATTTTGGAGCATCCTGAAGGATTTTTGATGTTCTAGACGAAAATCAAATCACACCCAAAACCATCACCTGATCCTTCCCAACCCCCAAAATCGATCAAGACTTCAAAATAGATACTTGACATGTACTAGAAAAAGATACTCCTAATCAAGATCTATCATTATAGATATAGATGAGTCATTTTGGAGCATCCTGAAGGATTTTTGATGTTCTAGACGAAAATTAAATCACACACCCAAAACCATCACCTGATCCTTCCCAACCCCCAAAATCGATCAAGACTTCAAAATAGATACTTGACATGTACTAGAAAAAGATACTCCTAATCAAGATCTATAATTATAGATATAGATGAGTCATTTTGGAGCATCCTGAAGGATTTTTGATGTTCTAGACGAAAATCAAATCACACCCAAAACCATCACCTGATCCTTCCAACCCCCAAAATCGATCAAGACTTCAAAATAGATACTTGACATGTACTAGAAAAAAATACTCCTAATCAAGATCTATCATTATAGGATCTT